>NC_133784.1:2046382-2140296 GCF_003597395.2 Chelonoidis abingdonii
CCACGAAAGCTCACGCTCCAAAACGTCTGTTAGTCTATAAGGTGCCACAGGATTCTCTGCTGCTTTTACAGATCCAGACTAACACGGCTACCCCTCTGATACTTGTATCCTTGGTGACACTGTGACAGCTAACTCGAACTAGCTGTAACCGAGTCTGTTACCTGCATTTGCATAATTGCTGATATGTGCCGGCTGTAAAGGGGAAATCGTTATCTGGAGAGGCAATACGACAACACTGTGCTTTAATACATTCCACTGGGATATCTGTTTGGACCCAGAGATATTGTTTCAAATCTGTAGCCACTTTGGACATTGCGTTGGTCAGTGTGCTGCAAACCCTGCCCATTTGAAACTTCCAGTTGATGCTGAGGATAGAATTCGGGTCCTTCTGCTCCAAAGTGCAGGCCCCTGCTGCCTTTTGAGCTAAAGGAGAGCCTCTATTAGTGTGGGTCAAGTGTGTGTACAGCCCCTGTGCTGCTAATTCCAGAAGTGGCCAGTGTTGCATATATTACAATACTGTCTCTGTGAGTGGAATCGAAACAGTGCCTCTGAAGAGGAACAGGCGATATCCATTTCCTCAGGTTTCCATGGCACCTTGGCCATGAGCAGAAGGAGACAGAAGATATTTGGATGCTGAGGATTGGGAGAGAATGTTCTGAATGTGACAGGCAGCATGTTAGCAGGCCGGAAACACAGAGTAGGAGAAGGAGGGAAAGGAAAGAGTATGTCAAGATGATTGATGGTTGGGAGAAGAGTAGGAGGAAAGGAGAGCACAGAGATGATGATTTGACTTACCAAAGAAACAGAATGATACAGAGAGTTCAGAGCGTTGTAGCTGCAGGTTTCAGGAATTGTCTATGCAGACACATTTCATATTCCACGTACAAAATGTGTATTAAATCCTGTCTTTCAAAAATTAGTGTAACACCATAACCCCGGAGGTCTAACCGATCTGTCCCTCACCTAACTCTTGCCTCAGTTTTATAATGTCAGCCCAAAAGTCTTTGAACCTTGGACAATCACAGATGATGCGTTTCTCCTAGCATTTTGCTCATGAGCCTGATCCGAAACTCACTGAAGACAAAGCCCATTGAAGTTAATGGCAGTCTTTCAGTGCTTTGGGTCAGACGTTGCACTGATTTCAAAAGACTTTGGATTAGGCCCATAGTAGCTAGCATTATATCCTTCCAGTCCTCTGGAGGGATAGGCTGGCTTTTCCTAATTTAGCTCCACATTCTCAATGTTGCCCTGAAGTTTTACAGAAACTATTATACATATACATGTAGAGAGAGATATTTTAACCAAAGATCTAAGATGCCGTAAATTTCCTGATACAGTTTTCAGTTTGAAGATAAAGCTAGTTTTAAACTCTCCCAAATTCTAATAACTTTTGAAATAAAGTGCAAAATTCCCATCTTTCTAACTCATATTGGAGTTTGGAATTATGTGAAAGGTAGTAGGCCAGGTTTGTCCAAATAAATTTTGTGTATGCTTTTATCCTCTTCTCTCCCACCGGAGACATAACCACATAACCAATATAGAAATCATCAGACTTTCCTTAATGTGCTGTTGATCACAAATAAAGGACTGCAGCCACCAGTTCAGGCTTTGTGAATCTGGGGGCCTCTTAGTTTACATGAACTTTCCTGTCTCCTCTACTCCAAAGGGGGCGGAGGGGGAAGAGATCCCACCATTCTGTAGGGTACTGCCTGAAGAATTTCCATGATTTGGAATACGAACATCCCTGGAGACCTGTCATTGTTCTGTAAGAGCCTGAAAGAGTTTTGCTCCCTTTCCCAGGCCCTGGCTTTGCTGCTCCCGCACTACATCTCGAGGTCACTCACAAGGTTAGAAATCAAAGCATGTTAATATAAACTGCATCCAAGTGTTGATGCAGAACAAGAACTACCAAAAGGGAGAAGCCCAGAAAATAGGGTTGGGTTTATCAGCATATCTTTACATGTGAAAATGCTGGGCCTGCCTATTGTGGGAAAACTTGTACTGGTTCAGCTACAGTTATGCATCGACACAGTGCAAACCCCCCAGTGGTATAAAGCGGGGCTCACAGAGTTTTAGTATATCTTGTTTTCAAATGGTTGCAAGCCCCGTCTTAGGGCTTGTTAGTATGGCAAGCTATTGCGTGGCAAGCCAGGGTGTGAACCTACATCACACCAGTTTGCTGTGTAGTAACATCCAGAGTGGACACTGTAACCACACTCTGGGATTTTCAGTGTGCTGTAACAGTGTTCACATGGGACGTTATTGCATGGCAAGCTGGTGCACTTTAGATTCACACCCTGGCTTGCTGCACAGTAATTTGCTGTATAGACAAACATTTGGTCTAAATTTTCTTTTGCTCAGTTTCATCTCATTGTTTCTACCACTCGTGTGCAGAATGTCACTTACAGTTCTTGTAATCGTCCCTTAAATCAAGTCAGTTCCTCCTGCCCAATGATCAGTTTTGTTGCTCTGTTCTGAATTTCCTCTGATTTGTCAATATCTTTCTGACACTTTAGTGACTGCATCTGTTTCCATGGGGCCTAATTCACCACGTGTTGAAGTCAATGAGAATCTTTTCATTGACTCCAATGGGCATTGGCCCAGTCCCAGATATAAGTCTACTGGAAACTGATGGAAATCGGTGGAGCTGCACCCAATTTTAGCAGCTGAATTTAGCCCCAAGAGGCTGGCTATCCTATTGACTTCAATGTGATTTGAGTGTCTGTGCGCTCTTTTGAATGGTTAGGGGTTTAAGGCAGTTAATTGTGATCTAAGGTGGGGTTTCAAAAGTGCTCAGAATTGGGCTAATGGTTCCTATAAAAAGTCAGTTGATGTCAGAGGAAGCAGACTTAGGCCAATATTGAGTTTGAAAATCTCATCCCTACTTTCCCTATGGATCCATGCACACAGCTCTCAGAAATTGTCATGGATGTTTTTCCTGCATATTGAATAGTGATGTGAAAATGAAACTCTCACTTTTTTTAAGATAAGAAGAAGAGATTCTTATAACACCCAGTATCAATGTTCAGGAAGAGTTAGGGGCATGAGAGCTCAATAGGCATTTGCTTTCTAGAACTCATCCCGAATAACAGCACCGCTAGTACATTTCTTCCAAGTTCGCACTGTGGATTTATGTACTTAGCTACGGTCTCAGAGCTTGTCTGCACTCAGTTTGAGCATTGATTTAACTATAAATTTCTAAAACAATGTAGTTAAATTGGTACAACTTTTGTGTGGCGGCAAGCCCTCCAAATGTAAAGTCACTTGAGCAAGTTGCATTTAATTGCCAGATCATTTTCATGCTATTTTCTTGGGACGAAACCTCTCTGCTTTTGCATTTGTGAGGAATTCTTGCAACTCTCAGACTGCTGGTGGCTGCGTTGACCACCCACTGGTTGAAGAAACACAATCACTGTATCAAAATACTTTAGAACTCAAACAGCCCCAGTGGGGAACCAGGTAGAAGGTGGTGTTAAGCCAACAACTTTATTGAAAGGTCTGTGCCTCACAAGCATAATTAGATCCTTGTTTGTCTGAAGATGCAACCTCTTCCTACCTCTGCTCTGATTCCTTTTCGGAACTGGAGCCAGGCATTAATTACTGAGGCTAAGCATCCAGGTTCCACAGAAAGCCAAATAACATACAGTCTTGGTATTGGTATTTGTGTTTGTATTTAACTGGCTTTTTTAATGCTCCATGGGGGCGAAGGATGGGGCTGAAATAATGCCTCTTCTCATGCTATGGTCATTCATAATGGCAGAAGATCAGATCTCATGATATTTCAATCAAACAAACAGTTCCCCGAGTCATGACAAAGTAACTACAATTGAACACACACATACTCCCACCCAACGGAAATACAAATCAGTACTGTACCCTGTCTGATTTCCTCCCAATCCCACACACTGTGCTCTTCCCATGCACACACAAACATTATACCATACTCATATACACACACGTGAATACTGTGTTCCTCATGCATTCCATCCATTATACCCTTCATGCTCACTGCGGTGTGAGCTCCTTTAAATACTGTGATTTAATAAACGCAAGCCCGGGGCTCAATCCTAAAAAGGTAGCATGTGGCAGAGCTGCAGGTTTGAGAAATAGTAGCAAACCACTCAATTTCTCCAACTGGGGCTGATAACTGTCTAACTGTAAGTGGCCTTTCTCCAATACCCAGAGGCTGTAAAGGGGGCTAACTACTGGCAAGTCTTCACTTAAAACGCTGCATCTCTCCAGCTGCAGCACTTAAGTGAAGATGTTGTTATGCTGATGGGAGAGCCCCTCTAGTCAGCAGAATTAATCCATCTCCCCGAGAGGCGGTAGCTATGTAGTGCTGTCTACACGGTGGGTTCGGTTGGTATAACTACATTACTCAGGGGGGTGGATTTTTTACACCCTTGAGTAACATAGTTATAGCGATAGGTCTGTAGTGTAGACCTGGCCTTAGAGCTGCTGGTCTGAGGTGTGGGAGCACTGGTGCATGGAAGCTGCGCTAGGAGGCTGACTGCTCCTGGCTGGATTGCCTGGTTGAGTAGATTAGCAGCTGGTATTTAATGAAACCCCAGTGTGGGTTACTTATGCAATCTTATTTTGCATCCCTTTTGCAAATACTGTTTTGTTTCTATGGCTATCATTGATATGTAAATAAATAAATATGGCGGAGGTAGCTTTCCACTCTGATAACTACCTGGGACTTGCTTATTGCGCCTTTTAGTAGCAATGTCTTGTGGCGACTGCAAGGTGCTTTTAAAAAATCGACATAATAGATCAGTAAGTTACAATGTTTCACTGTGATGCATAGGGGGACGGCTGAAATCTGGGTGCATGTGGGGTGAAGTTCACTTCTGGACATAGGGCCTCTATCTTCTATTAAGGAATCTAGAGCCTGTTTGCAAACCAGACATGAAAAATCATGGTCTTAATGAAGACCCTGGATTTATGACTTATTACAAGAATCTGTAACCCACCAGCCCCCCTTTTTGTCCTTTGACTACAGGGTGTTAACAGGCCACTTCACCTTGAATGGTCTCTCAGAATAAGTGCCAACTCCTTGTGGCAAAGAGTCCTTTTGATCTTGTATTTAGCTGTGACACTCAGAGTCCCTTTCCCAGACCCGAAGAAGAGCTCTGTGCAGCTGCAAAGCTTGTCTGTCTCACCACCAGAAGTTAACCCTATAGCATCACTGTTAAGAGTAAATACACATTGCATGAAGGAATAGAGTGGGTGGGAAAATGTCTTTTGTATGTTTAATTAAAATGCAAGCTCTAGTGGCCAAGCACTTCTGGTTTTTGAGACCCACCCTACCTCACTTGAGAAATAGAAAAAAAGGTCATTGAGGTCAATGGAGTTGTGCCCATTTGCACAACCATTTATCTGAGAATCTGGTCCACTGTGCAGATGCCCTCACTAAAGTGGTTTGCCCCTGGGGCAGCCGTCCACATACCATAAATGAAAGAGTGTTCTATTGGCATCAGATTCCTTCTTTCCAGTCCCACGGCATTGCTGCTGCCGTTTAAAAAGCCAGACGTGCAACTTTTATCCATCAGACCCATGGGTCATCATGGGCTGCTTCTCGGTTACATTTCCCCAGTTGGTAATGGAAACTCAAGTTGTATAGAGAGATGTCTGTGAAACAACATCTGTTTCATCAAAAAGCCAGACAATCTGCACCTGTGCAGAGTCTGCTTTAGCCTGTGCACATTGGACGAGTTTAAAACAACATAACAGTAGAATAAGTAGCCCAGCAGAAATTCTCTCCATTTGTCATCATTTGGGGTTCTCTGGTTGTTCCTTCAAGGCTGTATCTATGTCTGATCTCACCATTCTTCAAACTCATATGGAGAGAACCAATCCTAACCCCATGTGTTACGGACTGTGTTTGAAAATTGTCTTTCATCAGCACTGGCATTGCCAAGCTGTAGCCCCTCAGTGACGATCTTGCTGAAAAGTGACCTCATTTCGTGGCAACAGACAAGCAATCGCCTCTGGTTCTGGGCCTGTCTCAGTTTTCACAGGCTGATTTCACATCTGTAGGTATTTCACAGGTCCCAAAATACTTTTTGGGCTTTTGAGGGTCTATCTGTACAGCCTGCTGCAGCCAATCTCCTAGCCTGGGTTGACAGTCTCGGGTTCCTGGAGCTCATGTTGCTGTGCTAAACATAGCAGTGTAGACACTGCTTTGAAGTTGTAGCTTGGAGTCTGAAGCACGCCATCCCTCTCCAGTTTCAGGACCCAACCTCCAGCCTGAGCCACAGTGTCTACACCGCTATTTTTAGCATGATATCGCAAGCCCTGTGAGCCCAAATCTGTTGACCTGGACTGAGAGTCTTGCTGCTGTGGGCTGTGATGTACTCTTAGATGGTTAGCAAGCTGGAAATGGGTCTGAGCTGTGCAGTTTGGATGAGAATGTGAACTTGCTAAAAATTTGGAGGTGTTCAGAGGCGGATTCAGTCAAAGGTACTTGCCTTGGGTCCTAGCTGCGGCAGTCACCTGATTTCACCCGAATCTAATATTTAAAAAAAAAAAAAAAAAGTAAACTTGCAGCCAATATGGTTGTAGATAAAAGCTTAAAATCTGATCCAAGTGTAGCTGAAACAATAGCCTTGAGAGTTCTGACCTGCCCCATGCATCTCAGTGGGGTGTTAACTCCAAGCTCCACTACTCTAGCATCCCTCACCATCACACCCTTGCAGGGACTCTATATGTGGCCGGAGGGGAGCAGAATACTGCAGTGGGTCTTGCCTATCTATTCAAACAGATACTCTGGCTTTTGAGATAAATACTGTGGTCTCCCTTGCTGCCAGCTGCCTCTTCTGGGGTGGGGGGAAGGTAAGGAGAGGAACCCCTGCTGTCTTTCCTGTGGGAAAGAGGGACCCCATGCTGCTTCCCTTGCCTCTCTGGGAGAGAAGAGGGGCCTCCTTGCTTCCACCAATCCCAGTATGCGGCTGAGACATTGCTAGGATTGAGAGTCTCCAGCATTATGTGATGTGCTGAAACCTCAGGAATACATCCAACCAAAACTGGCAATACTAGCTTGCATGGGGATGGAGGCTCAGGACGACCCATGTCATGATATGACCAGGGTTCCTGATCATTGTAATCTGTCCCTGGGGGCATTCAGATGTCCCAGTTTGAGCCCATTAGAGAGAGAGACAGAGAGAGAGAGAGAGAGGAGGGGGATGGGTCCACCCTATGAGATTTGGATCCTGATACAAACCTACCAAAAGTCAGGAGGGTTTGGGTCCAGGGCTCTAGGTTCAGGCCAGGCTCTAGCTTTGCCACAATGCACTGAGGCAGCATTGCACGGTTAATGTTGTGTGATGGTAGGACTTGTACTGTGGGGCTAATATACAAAGCTAGTGGCGGCTTTAATGAAGCCCAGCATCAGAAATTTCCATCCTGCTCTTAATACTGGTCCAGCAATGGCAAGAAGAGCTCTGTAGTATAAAAGGTTTGTCTTGTGTTGATTAAACCGGCTGCAGGACAGGATCAGAACTGCCATATACCCTCTTATCACTGGGAACCCATCTCATTGGTGCTCGAGATTGTCACTTTTTTGACAATGATGTGAGCAAGAAGGTGGCTACCAGTACAAATGCCAGCTGTATTATAATGTCTACCTGCACATAAATAGCATCTTTCTGCCAGGGATCTCAAAGTATACCACAGACCTTAATTATGTCTGTCAACACCCAAGAATATGGGATTGCCATGCTGCATCAGGCCATCTAGACCGGGGGTTCTCAAACTTTTTTTTTTTTTGCTGAACCTCTCATTGCAAATATTTCAAATTTCAAATATTGCAAATGACCCCCCCCCCCGCAAAATATCAAATTACTGTACATACTCATAGGAGCATATTCATGGTATTGCCACTTTTACTTCTGTGCTGCTGCAGGTGGCGATGTTGCCTTCAGAGCTGGTGGCTGGAGAGTGGGGGCTGCTGTACCCTCCCTCCCCTTGCCCCCAACAATATTTTTGTGCACCCCATCCCTTCCCCCTTGCGACCCCAGTTTGAGGAACACTGATCTATCTGTCCAATTAGCCTATCACCCTGTTTCTGACAGTGGCCAGTACCTATTGCTTCAGAGGAAGCTGCAAGAAGCACTGTCCTCGGCAGCTATGGAATAACCTTCCGCATGTGTAAGAACTAATCTCCCCATTCCAGGAGAGATTAGTCCTGCTCCAGCTGAAGTCAGTGGCAAAACTCTGAGTGACTTTTTCAGTGGGAACAGCAACTGACCCTGAGTGCATTGCCCCAAATCCTATAGGAAATCTGTGGCAGAGGTGGGATTGAGCCCTTGCTTCAATTGCTAGCCCGTACTTCCTCCAGTTAACATTTTATTATGCATAGAGGCACTTCTGTCTGTGAGAAGTTATAGAACACTGCTCTGAGCCAAATGATACAGCTTTATTAACCCATCTTAGCTGCTGTGTACAGAGGGCCAGTTAATGTGTTGTTTTACACGTGGTATGGCCCCCACTGAATTTAAAAGGATCTTGAAGTGCAAGTCAGCACAATTTTTGGCCCCAGATAACTTGCTACAAGGCAATGAAAAGCTTGATAGAACTATTTAGATACTTCCTGCATAGTCCGTGTACCATAGCTATTCTTTCGTGTCCAGAAGATTATCGGTAGTGAATATTTAGCATGATTAGTTGTACTAAAAGTTAATTTCAGCTTCCGAAGAGCTCTCATCTTGGTCCCATCATGCTATCTATCCCAGTCACTCAGAAACCACTCCAATCCCACTGTCACCAAAGTATCATCTTCTGAACAGCTGACAGAAAAAGCAGTAGTGTGAAAGCTGAAGATGTTTCATCAGGTTGCTCTGTGGATTTGTGCCGGGGAGAGCTGGATATTGTCCATCAAAAACACAAGGTTTGATAGTAAAGTCAGAACCAGGCCAGTCATAGTTGAATGTATACTTTACTTACACTGTAGGAAATCACCTTTCCTTCTTATTGCTCTTTGTAGGCAGCAAATGGTGCTTAATATCCTTATTTTGGCATCCAACAAGCAGTCACTTATAAAATTCCTTTGTAAATATATGGTTCAAGATGCACCTGAGAGCGTAGGAGCACATCCAACACAACCACTGCTTCTTGCTGGAGGCTTTTCCAATGGTACCGTGGCAAAGTCCGCCACCAGTAGAGGTGCTGAAGAAGCCCAAGACACTACGATCCTTCTGCATGTTGTATGTGTCAGTGTGGCTTTTGGTTCTCTTGATGCCAAAGGAACCATAACTAGGTCACCTGATACAGAGGTTTTGGTCCTTACTGTTCATTACTTTCCCAAAATGGAACACACACATAACAACAAGTGGATTGAAACAGGCATCATTACAGTTAACAAGTGTCACCTCATACCTATGCATGCAATTTGTGATGTATTCAATCCTGACTTCTACAACATACCTCCTGCTGTATGCTCAGGGGGTGACGTTGTGTCATCCCTGTCTGGTATGGGGTGGGTAGGAGGTGGGAATCTGTATTATATGTTAGCAGAGCACAGGGAGCTCACTGCTTCACAGATTGTGTCAAATAGGGAGAGAGTGACGGACAAGCTGCAATTTCTGCAGCAAGGAAGTTGGCTGTATGACCAGAGCGAGAAAGCAAAGGAGACCCACAGAGACCTAAATTGCATGCGCCTCAGTGTAGCCATCAAAAATGGACAACTCACTGGCCAAACTTCCTTCCTGTGAGAACTGTTTTGAAGAGCATGTCGTAAGAGCATCTTGGCAAACAAGGATTTGGATGTCTTTGCACGTAGGTAAGACAGATATTGGATCACCATTGTGACATGGATGGAAAAATGTGGATGAGAAGTACTTCCTGTATTCTTCAAGGACCTGATGGCATCTAAGCATCTACAAGATCTTCGTTGTTCCTGTACCAATAGGGGTCACTGCACAATCAGCTGTGTCTGTATTCAATGCAATCTTCTCTGCACAGAACTGTGTACATGCCAATGCAAGGAAGACTGTGGGTATGTCTACACTACGAAATTGGGTCGATTTTATAGAAGTCAATCTTTAGAAAGCGATTTTATACAGTTGATCGTGCATGTCCCCATTAAGTGCATTAGGTTGGTGGAATGCGTCCTCAATGCCATGGCTAGCATCGACTCACGGAGTGGTGCACTGTAGGTAGCTATCCCACAGTCCCTGCTGCCCATTGGAATTGTGGGTTAAGCCCCCAATGCCTGATGGGGCAAAAACATTATCATAGGTGGTTTTGGGTACTTGTCATTAGTCTCCCCTCCATCCCTCCCTCCCTCCTTGAAAGCAATGGCAAACAATCGTTTCGTACCTTTTTTCCTGGGTTACCTGTGCAGACGCCATAGCACGGCAAGTATGGAGCCCGCTCAGCTCACAGCTGCTGTTGTGAGCATTGTAAACACCTTGCACATTATCCTGCAGCGTGTGCAGAACGGCTAGGAGAGGGCAGCACGAGGACGATTGTGAGGAAGACGAGGACACGGACACAGACGTTCTTGAAAGCACAGGATGTGGCAATTGGGACATCATGGCGGCAGTGGGGCAGGTTGATACAGTGGAATGCCGATTCTGGGCCTGGCAAACAAGTACAGACTGGTAAGACTGCATAGTGTTGCAGGTATGGGATGATTCCCAGTGACTGCGAAACTTTCACATGCGTAAGGTCATTTTCCTGGAACTGTGTGAGCTGCTTTCCCCTGCCCTGAAGCGCAGGAATACGAAGATGAGAGCTGCCCTGGCAGTTGAGAAGCGAGTGGCGATAGCCCTGTGGAAGCTTGCAACGCCTGACTGTTACCGGTCAGTCGGGAATCAATTTGGAGTGGGCAAATCTACTATGGGGGCTGCTGTGATCCAAGTAGCCATGGCAATCGGTAACCTTTTGCTATCAAGGGTAGTGACTCTGGGAAATGTGCAGACCACTGTGGATGGCTTTGCTGCAATGGAGTTCCCTAACTGTGATAGGGCGATAAACAGAACGCATATCCATATCTTGGCACCAGACCACCTTGCCAACCAGTACATAAACCGCAAGGGGTACTTCTCAATGGTGCTGCAAGCACTGGTGGATCACAAGGGACGTTTCACCGACATCAACATGGGATGGCCGGGAAAGGTGCATGGTGCTTGCATCTTTAGGAGTTCCGGTCTGTTCGAACAGCTGCAAGAGGAGACTTACTTCCCAGACCAGAAAATTACCATTGGGGATGTTGAAATGCCAATAGTTATCCCAGCCTACCCCTTGCTCCCATGGCTCTTGAAGCCATACACAGGCAGCCTGGACAGTAGTAAAGAGCCGGCTTGGAGTGTGGGCTCTGGGGTGGGGCTGGGGATGAGAGGTTTGGGGTTCAGGCTGCCTGGAGGCTACAGTGGAGAGAGAGGACTCTCCCCAGCTTGCTCTCCCCGCAGCAGCACCTGGGCTGGGGAGGTGTGACGTTGCACCCCATAATGCTTTATAGAAATATACTTAAGTAGCCATAGTAAGGCATTTGGTCAGCTTCTTTAGAAAGGAATTTGCAAGTTAAGAGCCTATCAAGAAACACTTAACCGATAATTGATCTTGGAAGACTCCAATCCACATAAGAAGTCTACCTGAGGATGTTCAAGGCAGCATGTGAACAATGGCTGCCACCTGTAAAGTTCTGAGTCATGCATGGACATGTGACTTCCCCAGTGTGACTCCAAAACTCCATCTTGTAGCTGGGATTCTACACGGGGAGGAGGAGTCTCCACCCACAAAAGAGAGTCTATTTAAGCCCCTGGGTGACCCCTCCATTTTGTCTTTAGCTGCCTCAAGAGATAGCCTCTCCACCCCCAAAAGATACCTGAAAGAACCTGGAACAAAGGACAGTAATCATAGGGGTGTGAGTGACTGCAGGACCCAGACTAGGAGGAGGCTAATCTGTAAAAGAACCCTACTGGAACATCATTAATCACTTTCTTACTGTATTTGGTTTAGACTTGCACGTTTTATATTATTTTGCTTGGTAATTCACTTTGTTCCCTCTGTTATTACTTGGAACCACTTAAATGTATTTAATAAAATCACTTTTTACTTATTAATTAACCCAGAGTATGTATTAATACTGGGAGGGGAGGGGCAGACAGCTGTGCATAAGTCTCTATCAGTGCTTTTTACAGGATAAAATGGATTTATTTGGGGTTTGGACCCCATTGGGAGCTGGGCATCTGAGTGTTGGAGACAGGAACACTTCTTAAGCTGTTTTCAGTTAAGCTTGCAGCTTTTAGGGGATGTGGTTCAGACCTGGGTCTGTGTTTGCAGCAGGCAAGCATGCCTGGCTCAAACAGGGCAAGGTTCTGGAGTCCCAAGCTGGCAGGGAAAAGGGGCTCAGAGGTATTCTCAGCACATCAGATGGCAGTCCCAAGGAGGTTTCTGTAATCCAACCCATCACAGGAGGCACGTCTCCTCCAGCCCTAGCACGACCATGCTGGTGTTGGGTTGGGGAAGGGGCACTTCTCCCCCGCCGTGGCAAGTCCGGGGCAAGTCTGTGCTGGGGGAGGGGTGCCTTTCGCTGCCGCAGCCCTGAGCCCCTGTGCGGGGCTTAATAGGCAGCAATGCAGCCGCGTGGCTGTGCGGCTTAGAGGAAACTTAGCTCACAGATCAGGATTGGAGCCCATGGTGCTTAGCACTGTACAAATCCCGACACTTGGGTGACACGGTTCATGCCTTGAAGAGCATATTATAGGCAAGGTTGGTAGCACTGCATGCTACTAAGGTTGCCCTTGAACTCCTAGGCAGTGTGCAGGAGAAAGCTGCCTGGTTTGAATGCAGCAGGGACAAAAGCCAGCTCAGGGAGTAGATTGGGACAAGGAGTGAGGGAGAGGGATGATGCTAGGAGAAAAACTGTGACGGGAGTGTGGGAGGGAGGGAACTGGGAGCCAAGGAGGAGGAGGGACTGGTTAAGTGGGGAAGCTGAAATTGGTTGAGTAGGAAGGCTGGCGCAGGGAGCCAGGTGGAGAAGGGAAGCTGGACCTGTGCAACCCTAATTTGGGCCATTTGTGCATTTGAAGAACATAGAATTAGTGAAAACCTGTGAAAAGTTTGGTTTAAATAAGTGGCCTAGCATTGCACAGGAACTCTGTAGGGATCAAATCCTGTTCTCCAGGGTGGCATTCAACTGCCTTAACCAGGATGCCATCCTGTCTCTTCCTGCAATCCTGTGACTCAGTCACTACACACCTTCCAACTTCTGCACCAAATGAGATGGGCCCATCAGACAACAGCCTCTGTCACTATGCAACCCTGATTCATCCCTACAGCAGGGCCATCCTGAGCACTGAATGAAGCAGGGGTCCTGTGAAAAAAATACTAGGGGTTCAGGTAATCCAAGATTGTACGAAAATGCCTGCGCCCAGTAGGGTTGAACTAAGGTTGCACAAGGAAACTTAAAATTCTGGCATTTCCTATCTTTTGAGTGCTTGACTTGGCAACCTTAATAAAGTTCTTTTAACAGATTTTTTTATGTGGAATGTAATGGGTTTTTTTGGGTAGTAAATATGAAAATGACCCTTGTGGTACCTTCTAAGCTTCTGCTTCTAACACATAGGTTTTCTTGCATGCAGTGTACATGTAGGTGCAAAAGACATACAGAAGCTCCCAGACTTATGCAAGTGTTCCGGAACGCCTTGCGTAAGTCAAAGTTTGTGTAAGTTGGGAACGTATCTCTGATAATTATGCCCCCCTCCCCTCCACAAAAAAAATGCTTATGGAACTTATGGAACTTTTCCTGTAAATCTGGATTTCCGTAAGTCGGGTTTGCGTAACCTGGGAAGCATCTGTATTCTACATCTGTGCTAAAGGCTTAAGGAACATCAAAACTAACTGGTTCAAAATTTTAGTCACCATTTAAAAAACTATATACTGGCTTCCCAACCTTGAAAAATCAGTTTGCTTCCCACATTGCAGACTGAAGTGTTTCAGAAATTCCAAACTTCTCTGTTATGTAGCCTTACAGTAGCAAAGCCGTGGGCTTGTTTGCAGTTTTTCTCTTCTGCTCCGTTCCTGTGAGCTGGCTGAATAGTGAAATATCAGAGAGATGGTGCGAGAGGCACAAGTGCTGGCTCTCAAATTTCTACACAGCAGCTCTGTCTGATTCCTCCCCTGCTTGCCTTCAGAATGTTTGAATGAAGGACAGTTCTCCATATTTGTCAGGCACTTCCAGTATTGCCATGTGCCATCCCATTGTGTCTCTATTGCAATTGCCTTTGCATGGACTCAAGCTCTCAAGAAGCTCTTTCTTATTCTTTACCTGAAGTCACTTTCCTCTGGGATATCATTAATTATTTTCACAGCATCCAATTTTAATGAGAAAATTATGAGGTGAGCTGGGGAATAAGTAACAGGAGTAGAGCCTGCCTTTCATGCAAAGGTTGTTGGTAAATCCAAGGCCGCTAGGGCTGGATAAAGGGCAAGCTGAGATTCCTGTGGAAGGGGGAAGGTGATATTTGAGGCTTTTGAAACCTCTAGAATGGCCTTTTAAAGTCTGAGGTTTTACTGAGTTCCAGCAAACATCTTTTCCCCATTATTTTAAATGGTGATTTCCCAAGAGAAATTTAATTTACGCAGACAAGCAAAAAATCAATAGTCATTCCACATTTACACCTCTCTGTCACAGACAGCAGAATTAGATCCCGTGTATTTCTAGCTAATTGGAAGCCTGTATGATTATTTAAGGTGCTTTTCTTACCCACCTGCTAGGATCTACCAGTGCAATAGAATAAAACAAAACAAGCTTGCTGCACTTCCAGAGACTTTGAAATTCAAAAGATTTAATTTCCATTTTAAAGACTGTTAATGAAATCCTGCCTTCAATGAAGTTTTCCTCCCACTGGGGCTGGGATTTCAACATATAAGCTTTTCAGGGCAGGGAATACGCCTACACAGCAGCTAGCACGACGGGGCTCTGATCTCAGTTGGGGTCCCTAGGCAGTTCCGCAGCAGTGTATCTCCCAGGTAGCATGTGCTACTGTGAACACATCTAACGTGTCCTCTGTTTTCTACAGTCTTCTCATAGAATATCCAGTTAAATCTAGGGTCTCAGTCCTTCTTTTCAAGGGTTCATGGTCTGAGCCCAGGATATCTAAAAGAGCCTAAAGTTTTGGGGTAAGGACGGTGGCCAACAACTCCGCTCCTCAGGGACAATGGAACTTTGTACCACAAGGGTGAAGCTTATCTGTGCAGGAGACAGAGCTTTCTCAGGGGCGGGTCCCAGACTGTGGTATGAACTCCCCAGGATTGACCATAAACTTACCCAGTGCAAGGTGTACTTCTCTGACTTGTCTTCTCTAACATAAACCCAGCATAGGGGTGGACGTTTCATAAACAAATAAATAAATATAACCGTAACAAAACGTTCCACTGCAGAGAAAATTTCTCCCCCTTGAGAGGGGATGAGAAAGATAACAAACTACGTTTGATAATGTTAGTCACTCACTCAATGCTTTGCGAGAGGCGCTCAGATATCATGGTGATCAGGGCAGTATGAGGACCAAAGTAGAATAGAACTTCATAGAATAGATTTGTAAAACAAATAACAAGTAAAAGCTAAAACCCACATTTATTGTGAGCTCTAAGTAGAGGCCTTAGGAAAAAGAAATGATGTTTAAAAAACCTTGAGATTTATGGTATTTGCATGTTGTATTCAACTTCTGAGAAAGGTACAAACTTGCAAAAAGAGAGTTAGGAAATCTCACTTATTGTTTTTTGTTTTTGTTTTTGTATTTAACTAGGCCTATTTCAATCCTATATTATCCATGTTTTTGAGGACCCCAATTAAGAATACAAATCAGCTTGCATCCACCAAGTACAGTTCTGAACCTTGTGTGTTTTCTATTTGTAGCTATTCCTATTGAACGTTTTCCAAAAGTGGCCTTTTTGTAGAAACTTGATGAAAAACTACATTTCTGGGTTGCGAGATGCTGTGGAATGAAGTGACAAACATTTTTGCACAAGAATCTTGTGGAAAAATTTGTTTTTGTGCAGCTTTGGCTTTAAACCTGGTAAATACATTCCTCACGATGCCATGCTCTGGTGGTTTATCTGTCAATCTAAGGTCCTTAGATGGCCCTCATCTCTGTAATATCTGAGTACCTCATACTCCTTAACGTATTTATTCCCCCAACCATCCCGATGAGGCAGGGCTGTGCTATTATTCCCATTGTACAGATTGGGAGCTGAGGGATACAGAGGCTGAATCATTTGCACTCAGGAAACCTGTGACAGATCTGGGTCTTAGACTAGTGCCTTATCACTAGACCATCTTTCCCCTGTAGGGGAGAGAGACTGCACGACCTTGTAGGGATCTGCCCGCCATCAGCCTTTTTCACTTGGTACCGTGTCCAGCCTGACATGGGAGTTGAACATGGTAATAACAGATGGGGATCCTTGGTTAAGAAGACATCTGAAGGCTCCTACTCCCATCAGGAAAGAAGAAATGGAAAAAAAAATATCCCACTATGATCCTTTGTTCCGCCTTTTCTCTGAGGCCTCTCCAGGGAGCTGAATGTAGTACCCTTTGTCTTTTAAAAAGCATAAAGAAAATTATCTAGCCACAGACCTTTGCAAACTAGCCTGATGTAGCCAGAGGCAGGGAGCGATGCTTATCCAGCCACAATCTCTGGAGATACAGAACCTCATACTTGCACGACTGAAAAAGCAAGAGTTCCTGCTGCTAAGCATTTGGGCTGCGAGATAGGAGGAGATGCAGTCCTGCTCCTTCCATTTCCTTTACCAGATCCTTATCTTGTGTTGATAGATGAAGTTTGACATTTACTTTAAAGACACAGTAGTGGGCCACACTCTGCATTCAGTTACACTGGGGTCCATTTTTTTTTTCTGTATTTGTGTGGCTGGAGGCAAGGACGTGACAAGTCAGGAAATAATTTTTTTAGCCATGTTATGATGAACCAGAGGAACAGGGTTAAGGAGGGCCGTTGTGCCCAGCTAGCCCTGCTCCGTTATATCTGCAGCCAATGCCAGGCCTGGAGAGGAGAGAAAAGGAGGGAGTCTGACTCAGTTGGGGCTGACCAGCAAAGAGGCAGGAGCTAGCTCTCGCCTTGCCTGAGAGAAGGAGCACTAGTCTGCTGACTGAGGCAACCACCAGAAACCAAGTAGTGTCTTCCTGGCAAAGGAGACTGAGAAAGAGGCCTCGGAGCACCCAACCTGAGAGGAATCCAGGTGACCAGAGCACGGAAACCTTGTGGGGGTTCCGACTCCACCAAACTGATGACTGCCCCGCCCGGAGGAATCTGGGATAACAGCAGCAGGATGCCACGCAGTGTCCACGAGAGGGCACTAGTAGGAGACAAGGCATAACAGGAACTTGGACCATGGGTCCACGGCCCAAATGGTAGAAAGTAGAACCATGCTGGGAGGTCCCCTTCTCAGGGGTGATTTACACAGGGTCTTGCACCTTGTGTCATCACTTTCACTGGTGTTAAATAGGTGCAAAATGCTGCCATTCCCATCTGGCTGTTTTACAGGTGTAAAAGATATCTGAAGGTACAAGGCAGTGGTGACTCCATCTCCCAGTGTATAATGTACTATACAGTTGAACTGTATCACATGAGGCTGATTTGGGGCTGTATTGTGTCCTCTAGCCTGCAGGGTTTGTACAGTTGCAACTCCCTAAAATGAATCTGGCGGAGATTCCTTTCTTAGATTGCACAGTCAGAAGGGATCACTGTGATCATCTAACATAAGAATGGCCAGACTGGGTCAGACCAAAGGTCCATTTGGCCCAGTATCCTGTCTTCCGACAGTGACCAATACCAGGTGCCCCAGAGGGAGTGTGACCTCCTCTGTAACACAGGGCACAGAACTTCCCCCAAATAATTCCTAGAGTACATGTAGATCTTTTAGAAAAACATCCCATCTTGATTTAACAATGGCCAGTGATGGAGAGTCCACCATGACCCATGGTAAATTGTTCCAATAGTTAATTACCCTCACTGTCAAAAACGTACACGTTATTTCCAGTCTGAATTTGTCTAGCTTCAGTTTCCAGCTATTAGACCTCTGTGATAGACTGAAGAGCCCATTATTAAATATTTGTTCCCCATGAAGATACTTTGGCTTTGTCTACACTGGCACTTTTGTTGTTAAAACTTTAATCGCTCAGGGGCATGAAAAAACACCCCCTCCCGAACTACAAAAGTTTTAACAATGAAAAGTGCCGGGGTGGACAGCACTTCGTTGGTAGGAGCTGCACTCCTGGCGACAAAGCTACCGCCCCTCATTGGAGGTGGTTTTGTCACTGGGATAAAGAGTGGCCACACAGTGCAGCCGCAGTAGCACAGCTGTGCCATTGTAAAGTGTGTAGGGTAGACGTAGCCTTAGAGACTGTAATCAAGGCATCCTGTAACTGTGTTCTTGTTAAACTTAAATAGATAGACTCAAGAAGTGAGCTGTAGCCCACAAAAGCTTATGCTCAAATTAATGTGTTAGTCTCTAAGGTGCCACAAGTACTCCTGTTCTTTTTGTGGATACAGACTAACATGGCTGCTACTCTGAACACTGTAAAGCATGGTTTCTAATCTTTTAATCAGTTGTGGCTTTTCTCTGAACTCTCTCTGATTTATCAACATCCTTGAATTGTGGGTACCAGAACTGGATACAGGATTCCAGCAGTGGTCACACCAGTGCCAAATACAGAGATAAAATAACCTCTCTAGTCCTGCTTGAGACTCCCCTGTTTATGCATCCCAGGATGGCACTAGGTGTTTTGGCCACATCGTCACCCTGGGAGCTCATGTTCAGCTGATTATGCACCATAACCCTCATATCTTTTTCAGAATAACTGCTTCCCAGGGTAAAGTCCCCTATTGTGTAAATACAACCTGCGTTCTTTGTTCCTAGGTATATACATTTATACTTAGCTATATTAAAACACATATTGTTTTCTGATGCCCAGTTTACCAGGTGATCCAGATCACTCTGAATCAGTGCCAGTGACTTGTCCTCTTCATTATTTATCACTCCCCTAACGAGTGTGTTATCTGCAGAGTTTTTTTATCAGTGATGATTTTATATTTTCTTCTGGGTTATTGATAAAAATGTTAAACAACTGGGGACCAAGAACTGATCCCTGCAGGACCCCACCAGAAATGACGATTCCCCTTTTGTATTTATATTTTGTGACCTATCTGCTAGCCAGTTTATAATCCGATTAATATCTGCCATATTAATTTTATATTCTAGTTTTTTAATCAAAATGTCCTACGGTACCAAAATGCTTCTCCAGGGACAAAGTCTTGGACTGCCTATGAAGGAGACATGGGGAGTAGTCTGCAGATCCCTGGTTTTGGGGGAAAGCAGCAGTCCTGGGATGTGCCAGTGTTACCGGGGTTCTTTCAACCCAAAGCTCTTGGTAACTTTTACTCTGTGCGAGGAGGTGTCAGGAAATAAATCAGGGGAGACATGGCCAGCCGACCTATAGGTGTCTGGCACAAACAGGACAACACAAGAGTGCTTTCACTTAAAGCTAAACTTTACTTAGTCTTGAGCACTTACACACATCCGCAACAAGATTAGTAAAACACCCTCAACCCTTGATAATTAACAAAGCCAAGCATGGCTTTTGAGTGACACAGCGGCAGGCTTCCAGTGGCCAAATTTCCGTCTGGCAGTGGGCACCACAAGATGTATCCAGAAGGAGAGTCCAAAAAGAGTCTCCAAACGAGTCCAACTATCACAAGCTTTTTCCCCTTATTTATACGTTAGTAATAGAATGACATGTCCCTTAAAGAAACATTGTTAAGCAAGCAGTTTCAATGATCAAGCAAGCAGTTCCTTCTGATGATTGATTAACCAGGTGTGGGTTTTTCCAGAGTTTGCAGCCTTGAGACCCCAGTAGACATTCCTGCTCTTTTAAAATGCATGTATCAGCAACTTCAACACAATGCTTATCAGCGGAGTCAGGCTGCCCTTTCTGTGGCACCCCCAAACTCCTCCCCCCCCGCCTTTAACAATAAGCCGTAGTGGTTTTTGGCACCTTACTGGTTTGCCAAAATCTCCCCATACACCAGTCCCTCCACAGTTAACTGTCCTCCCCACCTCTGTGGGAGCAAGACTGCCTCTGGAGCCAGGCTGCCACTACTTTCTCTGCACAAACCTTCATTTCCAATGTGTGCAAGGAAAGTGTGGCAGGTGACTCCAGCATGGCTTCTCATGTGCTTCAAATGCCGGCATGGGATGGAATGTAGCAGCTCTCCTGGCCCTTGCTCAATCCCACCAGCAGCATGTGCCTGGTGCCCCTATAGATTTGGGGCAGAGGGGGATGGAAGGAGTGTGCTAATATTTTAATAAAGCTTTAAACTCAGGCAAAGTAATGTCAATAGGCGTTACTAGCATGGATTTGTGGAAGATTCTGCTCTCTGCTGTGTAACACTGGGAGTTTTCCTGAGAAGCCTATGGAAGCCCAGGGTGAGTTCAGGACAGAACTACAGCTTTAATTTAGACTAACTTTGAGTTTGGTGCTGTGTTTCTTCTAGTGTGCACATGAGGCTGAGTGGGATTAGACTGTCAAACTTATTAAAGATTGAAAATCCATATATAGACACACACATTGGTCCTGACTTTTCTGCCTTTGAACTGCAGCCAATGCTTTAGGGCTCCTAAGGCACTGTGTTGACATTTTTTTTTCTTCCCCTGAACAGGTATATATCATAAATGTAACATGGTCTGATTCAACTTCCCAGATCATCTACCGGAGATACAGCAAATTCTTTGACCTGCAGGTAACCATTCATTTTACTTACTGGAAATATTACTTGTATTGGTTTGTACATTTCCACACCATCACCATAACATTAAATAATATATTTGCACTTATATAGTCTGTTACATCGAATAACTTTGCACTTATATAGTCTGTTACATCGAATGATCTCAAAGCACTTTGCAGACTCTTCACAGGATGTGAGATAGGTAAATCCAGTATTATCCTGCCTGTTTTACAGAAGGGTTAATTGAGCCATTGAGAGGTTAAGATCCAGATTTGTCAAGAATGGCTTCTAGTTTTGAGTGCCTAACTTCAAATACCTAGGGCTGTTTTTCTGAAGTGACTTGCTTGAGGTCACACGAGTCAATGGTAGAGGTGGGAATGGAACATGTGTCCTGACTTTCAGTCCCCTGTTCTAATCATTAACCCATCCTCCCCTGCCAGAGATAGGAACAAAAGCCAGGATTGCTGACTTCCATGGTATGGAGAAATGCTACTGTGGCACAGCTGCAATTCTGCTGTTATAGGATGGACACTTACTACAGCGACAGAAGGGTTCTTCTGTCACTGTGGTAAATTCAGCACTCTGAGAGATGAAGAATTCTTCCATTGAGGTGTCTACATCAGGGCTTAGGTCAGCCTAACTACATTGCAGAGAGTGAAATTTTTCACAGCCCTGAGTAATATAGATACGTCGACCTAACTTTGAAGTGTAGACCAGGCCCCAGTCCTCTGCTTTAAACGCTGTGACTAGAACATGCTTCCTTACCGTATTCATGTCTATGTATTTCACTGTGCTCTATGCCATTTCATTATTGTATCTCCAGCAGCAGCCCGTGTTAGTATGAAAATGAACTTTGCATTACAGTTACTTGTGCATTTACCCAAATTACAAAATTCAGCATTGGCTCCAGTGATTAAATTATTTGCTATGCTGTTCGTAGGCTATTGGAAGACTAGTTAGAGGGCTCCTGCTTGGTATCCTAATTAGCAATAATCCAGACTCACTGCTATCTTTCTAGACAGCTAGAACATAATTGACTGGGGTTATAAGATCGCTCTGAAGTGCACTGATTGCTCTGTCACACTGGTAGAGGGCTCAGGGCTCCAGCCCTGTATCCAGGCACTGCTGAATGTTGGGAAAATGTTGATCTGTTTCTGAAGCTTGCAGTTTGGGCCTGTGTGTGTATAGAATACTAAGAAAGTCCCTTCTAGCTAGAGTCATGGATGTGCACAACCAGCCGCAAACTTCAAAGCTGTGTCACGATCGATGATATCAAACCTGTTTGTCATGCTGAACCTGCAAGAAATAGGTTCCTTGATTTTTGGGGTGGCCAACATGAGATCCCTTAAAGAGGCCTGATTTTCAGAATCAGCTCCCTTTGACGTATCTGTAGTTTGGCACCCCAAATCATTAGTCACATCTGAAGAATGCAGGCTATAGTGCTTTAGTTTCTTCAACCAACAGCTTGACCTTTACGTAGCGAGTCTCATGACCCAAATCCTTAGTTTGTGGTACGGATGAAATGAAATGGAATGAAGGCAGAAAAGGGAACATTCATCATCTTTCCTATGTTTCCTTTTGCATTCCCACCCCTCGCCCCACCCATTGACTGGGTTGAAGTGCATAGACTGGTCAATACCAAAGCCATAGACAATAATTCTCAAGTATGGTTGTTTCTCTGTGGCTGATGTTGTGCTTGTTCACACAAATCTGTGTGTATTTGTATTAGCGTAAGAGTCATGGCCAAAGCAGTTCTTTCTTTCTTTCTTTCTTTCTTTTTTCAAAGCTCCAGTTCTGTTTTCATGTATATATTCTTCTGGGTCTCCTAGCCTTTCCTGGTGGGTTTGAAAAGTTCCCATCAAGCCGAAGTTATCAATGGGGTTAGTGTGTTGGACAGGAAATGATGTCTCAATCAGGGAGAGTGAGTCCTGAAAGGTCCCATTGATAAGTGCAAGTGCCTAGCGCCAGTGAAAAAACTCCTGCTTGTACAACATGGCTCCCCCCCACTAGAAAATATTGCAAGAAAGGAATGAAATTCCCTTATTTAACCCTTTTCCCTCCCAGGGATTTCAGGAGTCGTCCTTTGTGCCAATTGGAAGGGCACCAGTGTACAAAGAAATTTGCAGCATTCTTGAAGGAAGGAAACACAGCATCTCCAGGGATTAGAGCACAGGGTTTGAAGTCAGGTGCCCAGGATCTTCATCCCAGCTCAGCTAGCGACTCTCAGGGCAAGTCGCTCACTTCTCTGTGCCACGGTTTCCCCATCTGCAAATCGGGGGCAATGATGCATGCATGCTATTGTAGGGTGCTTTGAGATCGATGGGCTAAAAGCACTACTAGAGTGCAGAGTATTATTGTTATTTTATTCATATTAATTATGCTGGATTCCTGGTGAAGATGGACATTATTAATTCCATCAGCAAAGAGGCATGCACTGTACTCACTTCCCTTTTAACATCTTTAATTATAATTCTATGAACAGCTCAGCTTCAGGGATTTAAAATATTAAATCAGCTCTCTTGGAGCTTCTGCAGTGGGTCCGAGAGGGGAGTTAGAAAGTCAAAGACAATAGTGGGGTTTCATGGGATGCCCTCTCAGAGCCACTAACTCCTCGCTTCATCTGTGGCGACTCTCCTAAGAGAGGGCAAAAATCCATATTATCAGCACAGCATGCAGATGAAGCGGCTTTGAGCGTGTGAATTACATTTGGGATGAGGAATGCAAGTTGCCCTCAGCCCAGGGACTCTCTCTCCTCTACCCCCGCTTGTAGCCACCCCATGGCCATCCTTTGTGGAGTCACTTACACCTATGCAGAGCAGGGCTGCTGCTTCGGCCTGTTGTAACTGCCGTGGACATACTTTTTGATTAGTGCCTTCCTGTAGTTTGCAGCTCCGCTCACCATGCCTACCCCTCTCCATGCTGCTGCTGTGGAGAGAGATGCCACAGTGTGGTGCTTCGTGGCACACCGAGGTTGGAATGTCCCCCAGCGTTGCTCCCCCTGCAGAGTGTAATAGCAGTGGTTCTGCTGCCTAGTGGACCTTTCAGTTCCCCTCAAAGGTTGTGGGATTCACCTGATAGGGAGGAACATGGTGCTGTTGGGATGGGACAATAAGTTCTTTGGGGCAAGGACTGTCTCTTTTGTTCTCTATTTGTACAATGCCTAGTGCAATGGAATTCTGGTCCATGACTGGGGCTCCCAGCGGCCACTTCAATGAAATAAACAGATGATAAGATCCTCAAACGTGATGAGCAAGATTTTAAACTTGAAATAAGTTTCAGCAGCCTTCCTGGAGAGAGGAGGGGATTAAAATGACATCTGGGCCTGAGCTGCAAACTCCCACTGTAGGTGTCAATCCCCAGTCCCCAAAGCAAAGCTCCAGTGTTTCGATCTGGACCACAGGGCAGGCTGTGGGGACACTACCTGGTTCATGATGAGCAAGGCAATAAATCCAGCATCCCCTTCCCTTTGCCCAGGCCCTAGGGGGTGTCTAGGAGGCCGACCAAGGTAGAAGGTTGGGGAAAAGTCAGGGCCACAGGGCTGGGCTGATCCCTGCACTGGGAAGATTTTATTATGTGCTTGCTGAGCATGGGAACACTGTTTTGCATAATCAAGTCCATTTACTCTTCCCTGCATACTCCCTACTTCACTATAAACAGAAAATCAAGTGTGCACTCAGTGGTCTAATGCAAGCTGGCTCAGAGGCACCGTATCTGTCCCAAACAGCTGGAGTTTTCTGACAGACAAGCTTGTCCCATCGTGTCTGCACTTCTGCACTTTGCTGTGCACCTATATGTGTTTCTTTTTGCTTCTGAATGGATGTAGAATAACAAGAAAGGCTTGTAATGACTTAATCAAAGCTGCAAGGGCTGATGTTGACAGTGATACCTGATAGCACTCGAGGGGCAGCCAGCAGAGCTGCCTGGAGGAGGAGAAAAAGGAATACAAATAATTTAATTTTTTTGCTACCATTTTTTGTTTCTTTTAAAAAGCCCACCCTTTCCCAGTTGCAATCTCCATTGGCAACGACTGGGAGGTGGTAGATACTATTTCTCCTAAATACTTTCTAGCAAACCCTCTTCTTCAGCCCTGCAGGTGTGAAGAGTCAGCCTCAATTCTCTTCCACTGATGCAAATCCTAGGTAACTTCAGTGGAGTGACTCCAGATTCGTTCGGGTGTAAGTGATCTGAATGAGGGGCCAGATTCTTTTCGGGAAAATGAACAGGGCAACATGTTTATACTTTCTGTGCAATTTAAGAGCTGGAGATTGCTGAATGGAATTGGAGAGTGCGTGAATGTCATTGAAACTGGTACCTTTTCTGTGATGCTTGATAAAATAACTCCTCCTCCCACGCTTCCAGCTGAGGGCTGGAGATTTATAAAGTGGGGTTTAAATTAAATGATGCAGTAACCTCCTGATTTAATGATGACAGAGTCCCATCCAGTGGTGACATGGATCAAATCATGGCAGCAGAAAATGTGCTGGGGTTGAAATTTCAGTAAATGGGATCAGCAGTATTGATTAACTCAACATTCAGTGGTGCTATCAAGTACTTGCCTTGTCTCATTATCTGTTGCCTTCCACTCTGTGGAGTCACTTACACTTGTGCAAAGCAAATACAAAATAGGGGCTAAAAATGCTACTATATCAGAATGATGGCTTTGGACACCCACTTTGCACAGAAGTCAATGACTGCACAAAAGCTACCATTCCAGTATAGTAGCATTTTTACCCCCACTTGACATTGGCTCTGCTTGGGTGGGAAGGGCTATTCTGCATGGTGAAAGGCAGCGGAGAATCAAGTATAAGTTAATGTGAAAGTGGCATTACCTTCTATAGGTTGGCAGTCAGTGTGTGAGCAAAATGGGTGTAACTTAGTAGGTACTGCTCAATACGGCGTAGTATTCTGTGGGGAGAGGACCCTGTGCAACTCCTACTGATTTCAGCACAAGCCCCTCTCCACTTATATCAGTGATGGGTTTGGTCCCACGGGTGTTTGGGATGGTGCGACGCATGCACTTCTGCTTTTCTTGCACACATTTGGTTAGTGATATGCCCCCTTTAGCCGCTTTGGTGTTTCTTGCACACCCACTGACAATCAAATCCATGCAAGTTATCCTTAAGATAACATACATGTGTTTCACACTCAGTCTTGGCACCATGATTTCCATCACTGCTGAATTTGGTCCAGTCACTTCCATGGGAGGTTCTTCTGCTTACTCCAAGCTACATTTGGCCTTTTGTGCACGGGCTGTGGGAAATGAATACGAGCAGAACAGCTCAAATAGCAGAACAGAAGGAAAGGGCCAGAGGCGAGGGCATCTGTCTGTAGGCTGCATTAGAACATGTGCATCAGCGATCGGTGTGGATTTCCAAGGGCTTCCCCTTGTTTGTAGTTCTAAAATCTAACTCCTTGGGGAGGCAAGAAGTGAGCATTCAACTTCAACGGAGAAATGACCCACCAGCAAAGCACCACTCTGACCAGATTAGACTTGGACTGGACTGACGTGAGTTGACTGTGGTGTAGCGCGAGGGTCTTTCATCAGATTTCATTTTCTTCTCGGTGAAGTTCACACTTAACAGCCCCAGTACCTGATATGGGGTAGGCCCCTCTGAAAGGATAAAGACATCTGTTTGTAGCAAGCCCTAACCTTTCACCTGGAACGTGAGTAATTACAATCCATCCAAGGTCTCCTAGCATTGCAAATTGATTCGCTAGTCATTGTAATAGGATATGGGCATATGTTAGTAGTTCACCCATGCTGCTCTCCCCTAATGTGGGCCAAATGAGCTTTTCGTAGTCATTATAATACCTGGCATTTCTACAGTGCTTAATGTATTCAAAGAGCTTTGTAAGACCTGGAGCCTCATTCTTCCTGGCCTTATATCTGGTGTGATCATCATGCAAAATGTGTATAAAATGCTGCTCATGCTGGAAGTGAGAGGGAAATTCTGATCTGGGTGCACTTGACACTATGCAGGGATGCAAATACAAGCTCTAAGGCAGTGCAGAACTGGAGGCTGCAATTAACTAACCCTCCTAACACCCATGTTAGATTGGGAGTTATTATTAAGCGAGTTTTGCAAATATGGAAATTGCTATTCAGAGGTGAGTCTAAGCTGGCATAACTCATCTTCTTACAGCCCGTTCCATGTGTAAGTTACACCAGTTCAGACTCCCTTACTCTCTCAACCACATACCAGCAGGTCTCATAAAAAAAACCCTTACACATCACCTATGAATTTGGCCCAGTGAGCCTACAGGCTCTGTTCTGATCTCACATGTGTAAATGGATTCTATTGCCTTCTGCGGTCAGTGGAGTTATATCAGGGTATGACCAGATCAGAATCTGGACAGAAGGATAAAATTCTGCTCTCAAATGTCTGGACTTTCCATTGATTTCATTAGGACCTGACAGTGTCCACTGGAGGTCAGAGTTTTTGCTTTCTGTATAAGAATCCTTTCTCACAGTATTGAAATGCAGCCCCCTCTGGGGCGGTGGAACACAGCAGCCATTTTTAACAGCATGCTATTATACTACACATCCTCAATTGTGAAATGAAAAAGAATAAAATGCCAACTGAAGGCACAGAAGGAATGTTAGGTAGGCAGAATGAAATTTCCCAGCATGATTACCCCATGTTGACATTTTTTAGCCACAAAAAGGCATCTGAAATGTCGGAATTTTGAAAAACAAATATATAAATCTTTATTCAAGCATTCGCTCTGCAGATCAGTTTGCAGAAAATATCTGCTAGATTCAGTCCTGCTGATATAAGCTGCTTTTCCTAAAGTGGCACAGAGAGCCAACTCACTGGCTACTTAGAACATTTAAAAAAAAAATAAAAAATTTTATTAGCAAGATGGAAGCGCTTTAGTTGTTTTCAGGCTGAATATGAAACATCAGGAACTTCGTTTATTTTTCCTAGGATCATCCTGATTGTTTATAGAGCAGTAATAGAGTAACTGAGCACTAAAGATTATATTAAACAAAAACTTTTTCATAAAAACTGTAATTGCAAACTGTAACTCTGTTCTTTTTACCTAGACAGTGATTCATCAGCAGAGCGCCAGCCACTCACTGATCCCTGGTCTGCAGTGTGCTTCTTTATATAAACAGTCACCTTTCTGTCACCACAAAATGTATAAATTATTGTAATAAATCCACAGCTATCTAGGACTTAGTGGTTATAACTGTGCTGTGTGCCATGGTCACTCCAAATTTTATGGAGACGGTAGGATTAGAAACAAGATCCTGCTGCTTCAAAAGAACCCGTTTCTTCTAACTGAGCTGAAAGAGAATCTGCATTGGCTGGTAACAGTACAGCTTGTATGAAATACAGTGGAACAATGCTGATTCCATCCTATAGAGGGCAGTTGTGTACATAGTCTCTAGCTCTCTCATTACAGTATAATCTATCTCAATTATTACTATTTGTGTAGGACCTACCTAAAAATAATCCTTTGTGTGGTAGAGCTTCCTTTGTTGGTTTTGCGGCAGTAGTTAATTGACAAGCTCAGACCTGTGCTGAAGTCATCAGTGATGCAGAGAAACAGACAAGGAGCTACAAAAAAAAGCCAAAAGTTAATTTCAAACCTCATCAGCCACAATGGAGGAAAACTTTTTGTTTGTTTGTTTTTTACTGCGAAGATGGAGACAAATTTTCAAGTTTATCAACAGTGTTGCCTGTAAACAAATGACCTTTTATTGCAAGTCAAAGACGCTTTAACTCCATTAGGTTCCTTTCCTGCCTTCTGTTGTGCAAAACAGCCATCTAGGTCACCAATACCGGTTTGTCCAGCTCCTCATGTTGGTAGAGGTAGGGGCAGGAGAGGAGAGCAGCTGACACAGTTTAGTGTATGATGTAGCTCGTCCCTTTTGTAATCAGGGCCACCAAGAGTGGGTTCAGGCCCTGGTGAAAAAAAATTTTCGGGCCCCCCAGCAAGGGTGGACTGGCTAAACAGGGCTGATGAAGCCAGGGAAGCAGGGCCCTGGGCCCCCTTCCGGACTGCCGAGCCCAGATAATTTGTACCGGCTTCCCCCGCTTCTCGTCAGCTCTGGTTGTAATCAGAAGTTTGGGAGCAATGTATGAGAGGAGTTCCTAGCCCATAGGATGGGCAGGGATCAGAAGTCTCTGCATAACTGAGTGTGTATGTCTCAGGGCTACTCAGGTGAGAGAGAGAGTGTTTGTGTATATGTGTTGGTGCATGTGGAGAGGAGAGGAGGAGCGTTGACTGCAAGAGTGGTGAGGCAGAGGAGAGGGCACAGGGAAAGGGGTCAGAGTGGGGAGAGAGGTGGATGGAAAGTGAGGGAGTACAGCAGCCGGGATGGAGCTGGGGTGAAGGAGGATGACGGAAGAGAAAGAAGAGTTTAAAATTAGGGACCCAGTTCGCCAATGCATCATTCCAGTTCTGCACTGGTGGGACTCCATTGATAAAGCAGTGGTTACTCAGGACCCAGCACTCGAAGCTGTGCCATGTCACTGTGCATGTTCTCCTGTTCTAGGTTATAGCCGCTGTCTTGAACAGAGATGGTCTTGAGCCACAAAGGTTGGACCAGAACTTCCTCCAAGTATGGGGGATGGGATTCTGAGTCTTATTTCGCCCCATAATTGAGATGGGGAACTGCTAAATAATTCAGAACCAGACTGGGAGTCTGATTCCATACCGCACCCATGAAGTTCAGATCCGAGGATTTGGTTCAGGCCCATTTCTATTAAAGGGAGTCTAGAGAGGAGATACTCTAGCAACTGGACATTAGAATTTGGTTTGAAAGCAGCTGCCTTAAAAATAGGATTGAAATTGAATCAACCCTGTGAAAATCCAGAGGAAATCAGAATATTGCTCTCTCGACTTGTCTTTCCTGAGAGGTCAGTGCAGGGCTCCCGGGGTGAAATGGCATCCTCTTTCTTAGTAAACACCGACCGTTTGTCAGCTTCTGTGAGCCAGGATTTGCATGTAGGGAAATCAGAGATAGAACATTTTAAGGGTGATTCAGAAAATCAAATTCTCGGTACAAGCACCAAACTGCCCCAGCGTTACATGAGCCCTCTACAATTCAGAAAGGGTAGGGTAACCTACACACCTGAGTGTGGTGTTTTATCATGTCTAGTGGGACTGAGACCACTTAGAAAGAGAGATTAATGATTTATTCTACAGCTTAGCTAACAGCCAGTTGACTTTTAGCTCATGTTGTAGAAGCTCATGCACTAAGCTCCAGAGATCCCAGGTTCGATCCCTCCTGCCGACGACCGGGGTATGTCGTTGTTAACGCTGGCAGCTATGTAGTGGATTCCACACTCCAGCTCTGGCTGAGAGTCTTGAATAGTTTTAAAATGATCCCATGAAGCCAAGTCAGGAGCATTATTGGCTACATCTTGTATAGAACTGTATCAAGTCACTTCAGCCCAACACTGGGCGTTAGCATGGTGGGGAATACAAAGGAGAACCGAGAGACCCCTGGGAAAAAATAAAGGGCTGGAGTAATTATTGAGTCAGGAAGTGGTTTGTTGTAACTGATTTAATCGTTATTTTAATGCTGATTTTTCTTCTGATGCTTTAGATAACAGCTGCCTGGGGCAATGTCTTTATCTTCATTGAATAAATGGAGTTGTTTATAATTCCTATTTCCATCATTATTTAAATTTAAATGTCCACTTGGAAAACAATCTGTTCAGTTTCCACTTTTTGTTCCTGAAGAGACTCCACGTCAAACAAAGACTAGGACCGTGATGGGAAAATGGCAAAGTGCCTCCCTCGCTTCAGTAGATGTTGGATCCCGTGAAAACCTCATGTAACTTGGGATTGTGAAAAGGATCACCCTAACACACGTCACCAAGGGCGTTCCCCTCCTTGTGTCCTTTGCTTGTCGTCTTAGGTATTACTGCAACGCATGTTGCATAGGAAGATCATCCTGTAGTGGGGCTGGCTCAAGGGATTTTGCTGCTGGTGGTCAGCTAAAAATGGTTCAACGTTCCCAGCCCACAAGTAGTCATGTTGCCACTGTAACTAGGCTGCTGAATGTTGCTAGATCTCCCTCTCCAGGAGCTGACTTTGCTGCTGGTATGGGGGGCGCTGGCTCAAGCTGCTGATCCAGAAGGATTAATTTCCTCGATAATGTGCAGTGTGATGGGGTGAGAGCCCACACTAGCCCTGGAAGAGCGGAATTGGGCCAAGTGGGCCCAATCAGCTAATTAGGCTGCAAACAAGGAGCTGTAGGCAGCTAATTAGTGAGAGGCTCACCTGTGGAAGAACAGGCAGGGCCTATAAAGCAGGGTAGCAAGCTACAGACTGGGCTTCTGGGAAAGGCTACAGGAAGGCAGAAAGCAGTCGCTCTCTGGGAAGAGGGAGAAAGATTTGGATCTGGTACTCCCAGAGAGAGAAAGGGAATAAGAGAGCAGGAAGCAGTCCAGGGAAGGAGCAGTGAAGGCAGAGAGAGGAAGCCCAGAACTGCTGAGCTGAGAGTCTTTTAGGCTGGAGCCCAGAGAAGAGGGCGGCCTGGGTTCCCCTACCAGCCACTGAGGGTGTGGCGTAGAACTGAAGCAGCGAATGGGAAGACTGCCTAGAACTGCTGATGGACTGTCTCCTGGGAGGGGGAACGCTGAGTGACTTGGCCAGAGGGCTGAGTCACAAAGAAGGTGCTGTGGGACCTGGAGCGAGAGGAGCTGCAGGTCAGAGTTCTGTGCCACACCCTCAGTGGCTGGTAGGGGAACCGTAATTCTGCTACAGCTAAGGGAGATTCTCTTTTGGCTTAGGGGGTAGGGGCTTGGGCTTTCAGAGCAGAAGACAATAAGTTGAACCTCCGTTAATGACCATGAAATCATGTTTGGCCATGGAGTCATCACCACGTCACCTCTGGGAAAGCACACTGTGTGTGATAACAAAGGTACAGACACAATGTTTCCATGTGACTAGTGTCACGGGTTGCTCCACTCACCGCTGCATTGGCACCTCCTCCTGGTCACTCTGGGAATTAGCTCTCAAGACCTACGCCCCCGTCCACAGCCAACGCCCCAGTCTGCGGTTTGCACGCCACCACTAGCTAGTGCAATACACCACTAGCAATGGCAAGTGAACCTGTCTCAATTACCCTGGAACACTCCTCTGTTTTGAATCAATAATATATAAGCACGTTATCACGTTCCATTAAACTTCTTCCTTTTGTTGTTATCTTGTCCCACAATAATCATATCAGGCCATGAAGCTGGAGAATGAATTCGGCGTCTCTAACTTTCTCCTTTTCCCTCAAAATTAAATGCAAAGCCAACATTTAAGGAAAGCTGCGGATGTAATGCGGAACAGGACACAGAACAGATACCTGGCAGACAAAGGTACGACAAGATCCAATGGTTAGAAGTTGAAGCTGCACAAACTCAGACAGGAAATAAAGTGTACATTTTTAAGAGGGAGGGTAAGTAACCATTGGCACAACTTACCAAAGGTTGTGGTCAATTCTTCATCACTGGCAATTTTAAAATCAAGATTCACTGTTTTTCTAAAAGATCTGCTCTAGTTTAAATGAGTTATTTTGGGGAAGTCCTGTGGCCCGTGTATGCAGATCAGACAGATGATCACAATGATCCCTTCTGGCCGTAGCATCTATGAATCTATGACAGTCTACAAACAGCATTTAATTCCTGCATTGGCATTACTTTCTTGTGCTGCAATATAGAGCTGTCTGAACATCTAATTGGCCTTAAGTATCTTTATTTTGCAAAGCCAGTGAGGAAATTAACCAGCTCCCATCCTCAATTCATTGTCTTTAGCAACCTTAACTTTCAATACTGGTGGTTTTTCTTAGCATTTAATTTGTAGACACCCTGTGTATGGTCGCTTAATCACAGTAGTAAAGCAGGTGCTAATTAATCTGCTGATTCAATATTTAGCTAGATGGGTGAGGATTTTCCTAGGGAATATCGTGAAGAGATAGTTTGCCTCTTCGCTGTGTCTTTTAAATATACATAGCCTTGTACCACTTATTAGGTGACAATTTCGGTATATAATGTGCGTGTAACTTTCCTGGCAGTGAAAACACTTCTTTACTGTCTTCGTTTTGTGATAAAATGTAAGTTGTAAAAAATGAAGGAGATCGAGTTACATGCTTGTAATGAAAAGTGTGTGTGCGTGCTTGTGCACACCATTAACCACTAGTGGGGCAAATCAGAGTGACTCATCTGTGTGTCATTGGCCCTCTGCTGCGAACGATTAAAAGAGAGTCTCCTTTGTGGGAGGAACTTGTGCTTTTGAATAAGCAGCATCTGGGTTTTAGTGCCAGTTGACTGGTGTGTAACACAGTGCCAGCTGCGAAGTCCTAGGTAGACAAGTGTTAGGCAATTGCTGCCAGTTTTAGCATTCAGGTTTGATGTTTCCTCTGTTTAATTTCATGTGGCCTAGATCCTGTTTTAATGTGCTAGGGCAGGGCTCTGGAAATTTCATCTTCCAGGGGAAGAAGATGAAGTCCATCTCCAAAGTGTTTGATCATGCTTGGAAGTTGGTGGCTGCCAAATTTGCTCATTGGATCAAGGCCCTGGGGGATCAGAGAGAACGTACATTAGGGTGTTGGATTACAAAGTAGTTCGGATTTCATGCAGGAGAGTGAGAACTCATAAAAATAAATCCCTCTGGGATATGAAATCTGTGTAATATACATGGACTGTGGCAAATTTCCTGATCAGCTGCTCGCATCCAGCACTCGCAGATAAGGCAGCTCAGTTTGGGGCTCTCTCCAGTTGAAGATCTTCCAGATACAATCAGGGGAAATCTCAGAAATGAAGTAATAACAACAAAGAGCAGTTGACCTACTTTACAGCAGGACATTGCGATGTAAACTTTAAACAGAGAACAATGCAAACAGCTCTACATCCTGGTACCACTTGCAATTTGCTAATGGGGATCTGACCATTTCAAACACAAACAGTCCTGCGCTCTATGATATTTAATAAGGCTAGTGCTTTAGAAACACCTTATGCTGTGAACTGCAAGCTACTGGCAGAGGTCTGGAACAATTAACTTCCACTGCTTAAAAAGAGAGCAGTGATTTTTTGTTTTACTTTATTAGAATTAGAGATGAGCTGGAACCAAAGTTTCTAGATCTGAACAGCCCCAAACTCTTGAAAAAATTCAGATGTGATGCCAGCTTCTGGCTCAGATTCCTTCTCTAGTTCAGATGAGAACACTGTGGTATGATGCCACATTAGCAAATGGTTACATGTGAAGAAGAAAGTATTTTTATAACTATACGAAGGCTGAAGAAATCCTGTGAATATTCTTTGCCATCTGTAAATGAATTTGCTTCTCCTGCATTTGTGCCCAATTGTGTGTGAATTTCCCAGTGAATGAGAGTTCACCCATACCCAAGTGCCCAGCTAGAAAATTTTAAGAAAATACTGCAGAATGTTAGTGAAAAGCAGATTTTACAGTTTATGAATTGTGACTTTTCAGAACCAGAACCCTAATTCTAAAGAGTTAAACTCATCCCACTGGGTACAGATATATTACCCTGTAAACTATGCATCCAGTGACACCAGCTTGAATATGCAGCATCAGACACTCAATGAACTCTCCATGCAAAATACACAAGCCAAGAATTCTTAGCAGAAATTTATTCATGAAATAATTTCCAAACTGAATCGTGATCTGTTAATATTTTGCAAACACAAAATGTGGCTAAATTAATTGGATTATTTGTTATGAATTATTCACCCAGCTCTGTTTGGTTTGGTTAGACAAATTACCTGTTTTAAAGTACATTTCTAGTAGTACTGTTTGTGTTACAGTATCACCAGAGGCCTCAATCACTGACTAGATCCTCTTTGTGTTAGGTCAGGAGTTCTCAAACCGGGGGTTGGGACCCCTCAGGGGGTCGCGAGGTTATTACATGGGGGTCGCAAGCTGTCAGCCTCCACCTCAAACCCCGCTTTGCCTCCTGCATTGATAATGGTGTTAAATATACTTTAAAGTGTTTTTAATTTATAAGGGGGGGTCGCACTCAGAGGCTTGCTACGTGAAAGGGGTCCCCAGTACAAAAGTTTGAGAACCCCTGTGTTAGCTGCTATACAGATACTTGCAAAACAGTTGCCCTGATGCATCCAACTATAATAGTGCACTAAAATCTATTAACAATGAAAGGAAATGCTTCTAGTCATGCAAATCCCCTCTTCCAGATTAATTGAATTCATTGGAGCTGAGCTGATTTATACCAGCTGAAGATCTGGACCTGTTTTTATTGTAGTTGCTGCTACTGTTATTTATTAAATACTTCACAAATGTAAATGCCTAATAAACTGGGTTGCTAAGGGAAATGTAAAAGCACTACTGAAAATCTCAGCTCTTATGAACCATATTGATTGGTCCACCTACCCTCTGGCTACGTCATGGTCTCATGTCGTAACCTCTACAAGATCACCACTAAATGGGCTAAAAGCCAGGACAGATCAGGCCTCTCTTCAGTGAAATATTTTAAGGTTCCATCTAAACTTTCTTCATTTTACTATCTACTCCTTCATTATTAGTGTGTTGGGAGACCTGGTTACATCAAGTTGGTCCCCGCAAAATGTTGAAGCACAGTTTGATTTGTCATAATTAGTGGACCTAAAAATGTACCTGAATTGTCAGATCAATGGTGGAAAGTGAGTGAAAATTCGTAAGATGTCGGAATAACCTATAATAACAAATGTTGAAGGGAAACAATACAAAAGGGACACACATACTGAGTCTAAACAACAAGGCCTATGGACGTAACTTAAGGACTGTGTTAAAATCAAGCTTGGTAAAAACAGAAGATACGAAACCGGAAATTAATGAACCAAAATTGGTGTGTCAAATACTGATCCTGATTGGTGGACACGTTAATGAGGGGCTGGGCTATTTCAGACATCACTTCTTCTAGGGGCTCTTAAAACAAAGAGAGAAGAACAGATGGAGGTTAGCAGAGCGAGCTTCACCATCATGGCTGCCACCTCCACTGTCTTCTGGGACCTCAGCCCTTCTTTGCTCTAATCCTGAGAGATGCCCTCATTAGCTCAGGCCAGAGAGAGGAATCCAGATCAAATCACCACCTCTATCGGCGCCGGCTGAATCCCAAGCACCACCTGAGACTAAATGGGATCAGACTTTAACAACAACAGCAGCAGCAACAACAGTTCCAGCGTATCTAACTTCTTCTCTTTTACCCAAAAGGACCCTTATTGCCCTCTTCAGTCCCATCTGAGCGACTGTCAAACAAGGGGGCTTTTCCTTCTAAAGACTCTCTCCTGGGAAAGGGAACAAAAGATGTTTTTAACATAAAAGCCTTACTTAACACTTTGCATTTCAAATGTTTTAACTGTTTGTCCTTCTTTTCTGTTTCTTTAACGAAAGGTTAAAAGGATTTTTAATGGTGTGTTTGCCATGGTACTAAGCAGGCTGTTGTCTCTGTATACCAAACCCCAAACTTTATTTCCAACTGTTAAGTGTTGGACAATGACTGAGTTATGTTAACACCTTTTGGCCCGTATAGTCCATTTAAAGAAACACCACCGGTCTTGCAGTGTAGATGGGACTTAGCTATTTGTTCACCTTGTTCTGGTTTTTGTATGCCTGTGGGACCATTTGGAGACCAGCTGGGTAAACTCAGTTCCTGCAGGACTGTTGTGTTGTGACTGGATCCCAGGGAAGAGTGGGAATGCCAACATTGATGTGGCTTTCACACTCAGGTGATGAGCCCTAAAGATGCTATTTATTCATCCCGTGTTTTTTCTTTCAACAAGACGTTTAGACTAGGCTATTCTTCCTCCCACTTCCCCTTTTGAGTTCTATGAAATTTAAATCCTGACTGGGATGCTTCTGTGGCCCCTCTGCACAGAAGCACCAGTTCCACAGAGCTCAGCCATATCTGCTGCAGCACAGACACACACACACCATATCCGCCCTGCACTCTAGCAATCATATTTAGCTTTCAGTTATTTATACTGCTGGAAAATAACATAGAGTTCACACCCCCGCCCCTGAAACACAATTCTGCTTTTGTGCCAGGACTACGATCCTTCATTTTCATTAAGTGTATAGAGACTGCTATGAAAACTGCCCATTAAGCTCACATCCCTTGGCTCAGGATGAGAGAAGCTGGTAGTTTTTACAAATGTCCTAACTTGCCCTGGAAGGGTAACGGGGAGTTTATTTATATTAAGTGTAAATAGAAAATTGCCCCAGCTAGAATGCAAAGGCTACGCTGGGTTCTGCCATCGCTGTTTCCCCACCAGCTCTGCACTCTTACAGTATCAGATATTTACCGGCTGTGTCTAGAAGGAACTGTAGATCCTTACTCTGCTGTTGACAGGGTTAGCCTAGAGGATAAACAAAATGATCACAGAGTGTTTCTTCCAGCTTCGGATTTTACATAGCATTAGCTGCTTTAGGAATGTCTGTCTGTCTCCTAGTGTTTTGTCCACTGTGGTTCTAACTCTTAAGAGCTGGGGGTTGTTCCCTTCACCTGCATGAAACCTGAGTAATTAATTAAGCTTTATTTTCGGTAAAGCACCTGGGATGTGAGCGTGTGAGTTCTTCCCTGGGGGGTGGTCTACACTACGGGAGAAAATCGATCTTAGATACGCAACTTCAGCTACATGAATAACGTAGCTGAAGTCGAAGTATCTAAGATCGAATTACTCACCGTCCTCACGGCGCGGGATCAATGTCTGCGGCTCCCCCTGTCGATTCCGCAGCTCCGTTAGGGTTGGTGGAGTTCCAGAATCGATATAAGCGCGTTCAGGGATCGATATATCGCGTCTAGATGAGACTCGATATATCAGTCCCCGAGCAATCGATTGCTACCTACCGATACAGCGGGTAGTGAAGACGTAGCTTCCCACAAACTCATGAGGATTTCCATTGGAGAATTATCCTCTGAGGTTTGCTTCTTTGCCCCCTAGAGACTGTAGATCAGTCACTGGTGAAGAAGTCATGGCAACATAGCATAGCACTGTTTGCAGCTGTGTTGCGAAGGCGGCTGGGTACCTGCGGAGCAGTGCAGAAGTGCCGGATAATGTTTCGAGGAATTGTGGGGCTTTACTTCCCTGACCTTTGGGGACCTAATTCTATCCCTCTTGGAATGACTATAGGTTGGAAGTGCTGCTAGATTAAACTTGTAGGGTTTGCTTTTTCCAGTGCAGTTTTTCCCCACACAGGGCAGACTGACCTTTAGTTTCACGGTATTGAAGTGTTTACCTGAGCCCAGCAGCAGGACAATGGATTGATTAGTTTCTGTTTTTTCCTGACCGGGAGCAATGTGGCAGTGTCATGGAGTTCCCAGGCGATGCTCTGGAACTGCTCCCCACAAAGCCAGTCAGGACTTTGGGGAGCCTCCTCTCCCTTGGAGTACACTGTTTTCAGGGTAAGAAGCTCACACGGCTCCACCTCCTGGGTCTCTCCTTGGAGCATTCAGCATCCTCTGCCCCTCCCTGCGCTTCCCGCAGCGAGTCCACCAAAGTGGGGTCTTGGGGAAGCCACAGGGTCCTACACCCCCATTTTGCAGTCAGATGTGACTCTGAGCCAGCCAGTAAAACAGAGATTTATTCGATGACAGGAACACGGTCTAAAACAGAGCTTGTAGGTACAGAGAACCGGACCCCTCGTCCGGGTCCATTCTGGGGCCCAGCGAGGCAGACCCCCACGTCTGCCCTCACTCCTCGTCCCCAGCCAGCCCCAAACTGAAACCCCCTCCAGCCCCTCCTTCTCTGCTGAGTTCCTTTCCCGGGTCCAGAGGTCTCCTGACCTCTTTGTTCTCCCACACCTTTAGCATCCCCTTGCAGAGGGGAAGGGCCTGGGCCATTAGTTGCCACAGAGACGGAGTGTCAGCCATAACTGATGCACCCACACAGTATTCAGAGGAAACATTAAGAACAGTCCCACTTCGTCACAGAAAGATATATCATCAAAGTGGATAAACCTCTGATGTTTACATGGCCAGAGAGACAGCTAGAAGTGCAGCGACTTAAGACAAATCTCTTGTGTTCCTTTGTTCTTATTCAGGCAGGGAGAGAAAAAACTGCAGTGCTGGTAACTGGGGCTGGGCAATGGTTTCAGACTAAACCAGGCTCAAGAGAGAGGTTCCTGGGAGGGAAACACAAACCTCCTTAGGCAATTGTGGTTTCGGGTTCAATTTCTGAATCACTTGCCAGTGCTGCTGGTCAGAGGGTGTTGGTGGTTAAGGCCTGCCTGCGCTGTGGTGACATTCATTGTAGGGAGCTGGCTGCAGCCTGGTAGACTTACATGGGATTTGTTCTTGCAGTATAATGGGACCAGGCCGTGTTTCTGCTCTGTTCCCAAAGCACGCTCCAGCATTGATTAATCCCCAGGCCCAAATCTTGAGAGATGCTGTGCACTTGCAACTCCTGTCGGTTTCAGCAGGAATTGCTGGTGCTCAGAAGGGCTCACAATTTGGCCCTAGGGCTCCACTGAATGCCGTTCGGGAACAAGGTAAAAATAAGGTGCAGCTCTCTCCCTTCTGCTCTCACATGTAAATGGGTTCCTGTGTACCGTAGTGCAGATGGGGCCCTACATGGACTGCAGAAGTGGTGGAGTGAAGGAGGAGTGGAAGATTTTGCTTTTCAGTGGAATTTTGGCAAAATCATGTCTCCATTGGGAATCTGCCCCAATCAATGGCCAGACACCAATGTAGTTGCATAAGTGCAGACAGGGAAAGTGGTGGTTTACACCAGTAGAGCTCACCATGGTTTTAAACAGAAGTAAGCTCCTTTGGTGTAAATAGCAGCTTTGCCTGTCTACTGTCTTCCTAGGCTGAAGTTGTGGCCAATTCCCAGTGTTGACAAAGCTTTGGTTGGCAAAATAACAAAGGAACTAACCAGAGAATGCAAAAAGCACCCATGTATTTAAAACAATCTCTGCAAATTTCGCAATGCCTAAAACAACACTGGGTCAAAGTCTGTTCTTTGATACTTTGTTGTCAATCCATGGAAGTTAGTAACTTTACACAATTTACATCAGGTGTAACTAAGAGTAAACTCCAGTCGGTCTCCCTCTGCCTCACACACAAACTCAAACTTAGCCACAGGCTTGTGGATCAAGCTGACAGCCAAGGCAATGTAGCATGCACCTCGTTTTTGTTGCACTTTGTTGATAAGGGCGTGTTGGGAAAACCAGTGTGACCTGCAGAGTTGCTGCCTTCTGCCAGGTGGATGATATACTTAAGGGTAAACCATGAAAACAATGTGTGAGAATAAGAGAGAGGAAAAGAACTGACTGGGAAGAAAATAAAAACCCCAAATCAAAACCAAGCTGAAAAGGATTAAGGAAAATGATAAAGGGGAAGAAGTTCTTTCGTAGGGCTAAGGTGAGTTTAGTGATGCATCTTATTGAATTATATCTGATAGTGTATATTTCCTTGTTACCAGCTCAGCGGGAGCAGATGATTTCATGACTTCTTTTATCGTGTGGCTTGTCTCTGAATCTGACAACTCAGCCATGGCTCTCACATAGGACTCTTGTGGCCTTTGCACATTGGGGGAAGTGGAGTTTGAAAGCAAAACCCACTTTTGTAGGCAGTGTAAGCAGCAGTGGTGCAATCAATGCATTTTCAGATAGTAATAAGATTCTCCGGTGTTCGTGGGTCTGTCTGCCAAAGTCCTTTGTGAGCAAAATGTTGCCCAGTGTGCGGGCGGGTGTTTCATCTACTCATGTAACAAATATATTATTTAGGGTTTCTAGCTGTCATGGGCCTTTTGCTTCATTGATTTTTATCAGTAGTGCCTTCCAACAAAAATATATAGACTGCAGTACTCTACAGTACTCGCATTATTGCACCTGTTCGACCACCACTATTGTCGAACGCTGTCGTTTTGTTTTTAAATAAGGATGGATTTTGATCTTGCTGGTTTTAGGGGCTTACACAGAGAAGATTGTCAGTGAATGAGGGGGTGGAACACAAGGTAGAGAGTATTTTAATATGAGGTTTTTTTGCTACTCCTGTTCAGGGAGAGACATTTGCTAACTGCAGTTAAAAGTAGAGTGAGGGCACTGTGCATTTTAAGGTTTGATCAGGTGGTTATTCAGCAAGTGGAACTTCCTTTGACTGGCTGCAAGCCAGGGCAGGTGTGTGCTGTATGCTGTAGGAAGCACAGTACGTTAATATACTTGCCTTTCACCTTTGGAAAGCTGGTTTCAAGTCCAGCGTAACTCTCACTTCAAAATAAGTTTCACAGACTGACTTCAGGGACTTTTTCTACAGAAGTAGAAGGTGACAGAGCTTTAAAATGGGGACACGACTGCCCCAGTGACATGAGCAGGCGCATTCATGAATGTCTGTAAAACGCTCTGAAGTCTTTGGATGAAAGGTGCTCGGAAAGAGCCCAGTAGTAGTAAAGCCAAGCCTTTCTGACCACTTTGCCTTTTTCTGTTTTCAGAGTCCTTTTAAAAAGGTTTGATGAATAAACAAAACCTCAGCAGTTAGTGACCCAAGAAAAATGAAGTACTCAGCAGAAATACAAATAATGCATTTCTTTGTTGGGGCTAATCATAGAAGATTAGGGTTGGAAGGGATCTCAGAAGGTCATCTAGTCCAACCCCCTGCTCAAAGCAGGACCAATACCTGGACAGATTTTTACCCCAGTTACCTACATGGCCCCCTCAAGGATTGAGCTCACAACCCTGGGTTTAGGAGGCCAATGCTCGAACCACTGAGCTATCCCTCCTCCTAAATATTGGCTCCTTTGAATTCAGTGGGAGTTTTGCTCTCAGGAGCTGAGTTTGGCCCTTAATGTGTAGGGAATGGAGGAGTTGTTTCCTAGTTTAATTCTCGCTTTGTACAGTGATGCACCAGTTGGTGCCTGGTTTGAGATGTTCAGTTGCAAAGCCCTCACAGTACTTCATCTCCACCTTAAAACAGCTGAATCCTGGAACTTCCTTGCAGAAAGCCATTCTGGTTTGCCAAAGTCACTGTGTGGCAGGAATAAACTTTGCTTTTTCCTTTATGTGTTTGACAGGAACTCTTCCAACAGAGTCAGGGCTGAAGCTTTTGGGGCTATGCAAAAATTCCTGTCTTAGGGCTGCAGGCAAGGAAAAGCTCAGAGAGAGATTCTCTGCCCTTGGTGATGGAACTGGACTTGCATGTTTGGCACTGAACCAAGCTTTTCACGGGGGAAAAAAGAATTAGCTGATCATGGTCAAGTGTGAAACTGAAAATGGAATTTACACACCAAGAAGGGTCGATATTGCATTGTGGCAAGACAGACTGAAGATACATTGTGTTGCACTGAGTCAGGAGTGTAGTGTCGTCAGCACCGCAATTATAGATTGCGTAGTCCAGGCCTAGATTTAGGGAGATTCTCTTTGATGACACTAGGCATCACAGGGCATGTTAGTCTAGGGAGCTAGAGAGTCAGTGAGAACCACAGTATCTGAGTCCAGCAGCCTCAGTCAAGAATCCCGTCTGTATTCATTACCAATGAACAGTGTCTCATCTCTATTACAAGCTATCTTACAATGACGTGCGTGCTGTTGCATCTTCTGGGAAAGAGATGGAGCTGTGCTTGCTGACACGGAACAGAGGAAAGCCAGGGAAGGCTCCTTGTGCTTTATAGAAAACGAGGTGATGCTGTCTTTATAGGATGATGAGTGTAACAGCGGGTCATGTTTCAGCAGGAATATTGTTTGGTAGGACATGAGGATCTTGGAGCATGTAACACTGGCCTTTATGGATGCTCTGTGAAGATCTCCCACAACACTGCCTGCCTGCCGCATTACTTACTGCTAATGAAACAGCGTTAATCTCCAGATTAATTTGATTTCTGATCTCTGATCCCCCAGGCCAGGCATGACTTGGAAAGGGAAGCTTCAGAGCTACTAGGAGGATGTACAGTAAAATCCATTTTAACACACTTGCTAAAAGAACAGACTGGTTTCAACCAGTAACATTTTGTCCTGCATCAGCCCAGAGATATGCATGCAGAGTTGCAGTGTGAAATCCTTTTTAACTGAAGGTCTGATACAGGAACAAGGAAGGTGGAGCACTGGTGCACCCAAATTATCTGTTTAACAGGTTAGTGCTCTGAAGTACAGTGCACGAGCCGCATCCCAAGGCTTGAGCTGCTCTTACAAAACAGCTCTCTGGGTTCCCATTACAGGCACTGCGCTTGCTTTGTAACGTCAGCTGAGAACATCAATTAAATATGGGCTGATGTGCTGCATGCTCAGACACAGTGATAAAGTTCCTGGTTCTTGCGCTAGGCTGCATCCATTTCCTAGCTTCCACCTACGAGTCGGTTTGAGTTGCCACACCTTGTGGATTTCACTGTTAATTATTAACTGAACATTTGTGTTGTCCACACTTGTCTTGATATGGGAAAGGCCTTTTTGTACACACAGAGCAGACAGTCGGGTGAAACAGCTCATTTGGAATGGGGAGGTTATTGGGTTTTGCTTTTTCCCTGATATGAGAGAAAATATTTTATCCTTGTCAATAAAACTAGCATCTTTGTGGGACTGGGCCCAAACGCCTTTATCCAGTGCTGCCCCCTCTGTTTCTCAGCATTCCTTTGCATACAATAAAGAGCTTAATTATAGTCAGAGGAGAGGTAAATCAAGAAGCTTAATCCACGCCATGTCACCGACCCTCTCCCCCTACATAATGGACAATGCTTTGATACAATGCAATCTGACTTTGTATCATGACCCCCATTCATCTTCCTTCAACAGAAAGCTCCCTGCATGCGTGTGTGTATGTGTAGTGTGTGTTAATCACTTAGGTCCCTTCTGCACTGTAATTCCGCCGCTGTTAGAAGATCTGGTTGCAACTCTGTATTCTTCAGACACAAGCAAAAACTCTCTTGTGCTTTGCAATCTGAATAGGACCAAACCCCAGTTAATCACCTATCTTGCGATATTTGCTGTTTTCTTTACAGCTGCAGCTTCTGGAGTTGTGTTTATGTGTGAATCTCAGCTTTCCTTTTAACAGAGGAAGATTCTAGCCTTTATGGCTGCAGAGGTCAGCTCAAAACTGCAACTCCTAAAGACTCAAGCTCCAGAAGGGAAATTAAAAAGAAACCAACATTTAATTTTTAAAATCTGAGGATTTTTCAGCCGATCTTGTGATTTTTGAATGTTTAGGGTTGCTATCCTGTGCCACAGCCTTTCTGTCTTGCACTGCAAGGCATCAGCAGAATGGCTGCTGTAACTTTGAGAAGCCTCCTGGCCAGTGGTTCTCAACCTATTTACCATTGTGGGCCAAATATGCTGCTCTCTAAGTGTTATGTGGGCCACAGCCACACAATATATATACTCCCTGTATGGCCCTGAAGATGTCACATGTGCCGCAGCTGTGTACTGATTGGGCCACAAGCGGCCTGCGGGCCACGGGTTGAGAACCACTGCTCCAGGCTCTTAGAATTACACTAAGGGGAGGAAGGCTGTATTGCACCTTGCAGCTGCCCAGAATCAAGAAGCCCTGATTCTCCTGGGATGTGCCTTTACATACTACATCTCCTGGAGTCATAGCACAGGATCTGACCCCTGGATTTTAGTGTAACTTCAGCACAGTTTGGGAACTCTGCTAAATCCCGTCTCTGGCTATATCGTCACTGGAAAAAAAGAGTGTGTGTTTTACTGCAGGATAACTAATGTGCATTAGCTATTCCACAGTAACATACTTACTCTGGAGAGGAGATATTGTGATCACCAAGGTGGTTTTCCCAGGGTGAATTTTTCTTTTTTTTTTTTTTAATAGTGGGGAGGGATAGTTCAGTGGTTTGAGCATTGGCCTGTTAAATCCAGGGTTGTGAGTTCAATCCTTGAGGGGGCCATTTAGGGAACTGGGGTAAAAATCTGTCTGGGGGTTAGGCTAGATTATCTCCTAAGGTCTCTTCCAACCCTAATGTTCTATGATTCTATGAAAATCAGAGTGGAGACAAGGCATTTTAGTTTTACCGCAAGGTAAACCAGGCCAGAGCAACCACCAGTGGGGGCAGCATTGCTGACCTTGCCTACCTACCTTGCAGTAAACTGTACAGGTGCCTTGGTTCCATATAGGATCTTACAGCGAAATAACTAGCGTGTTTGTTATCTTGCTGTAAAAGGACATCTTTGTGTCAGTGAAAACAAAGCCTATGCTGGAAAACTGAGCCATGTTTAACCATAGTGAGATCTAATGTTTTAGAACCAGGTCCCCCCAACACATACGACCTCCGTGACATTTCTGCGTGGAACAGAGGGAGCCAAGGTCTCCATCGGAAGCCTGACACAGTCATGCTCATACAGGGGCCAGAGCTCTGGAAGCACCCTCTGATAACGGAGTCTGCAGCCAGAGCTTTATTCACCCCTCTTAGGTCTAATCTGGTTTTCCTCTTTGAGTCAGGTCCCTGGGAAGATGCAGCACTCCAGAAAGACATTCCAAGGGTTTTCAGTCATCCCACAGGCTTAGGCAGTGCTGAGCTTGTGGTCTGAACACCTGCTATTCTATTTAATTAGCAATAAATAGGGGAGCGGGGGGTGGGGAGGAGAAACACCCCAGTGAAGTATTTGCTGTGATATGCTATATTTGATTTTGGGTTCAGAATGAAGGCCATGGTGAACACCTTCCAGAGGGCTCTTAAGATTCGGCTCTCTTGATTCTGAGAATGATTTTTGGAGGAATGGAATTAGATTGTGGAAATTAGCCACACCGAACAATCGCATTTAATTCATACTCCTGGGCTTCCTCTGCTGCATGGCTCTTGATGCTAGGAGCTGTGTAGTTTCCATGTCAGAGCGAAGTACATCTTGCAAAAGATAGTTTATTTTCTTACTTTATTTTTTTTTTTAAATAATTGACCTCAAACAAGTCAGGAGACTGTGTGAGTTAAGGGTAGGCGTCTTCTTTCTTTGCTAATAGTTATTCTATTATTTTATTTATATTACATTAGGGCCTCCAGGCTCCAGTGACGAATGAGGCCAGGCCTTGTACAAATTCATAGGAAGAGCCAGTCCTGCCCTGAAGAATTTAGTGTAAATGAATCACTTTGCTTTTTTAAAGGTGACTTCCATCTGAGCAAACGCAGATCCATTTAGACTAGCAACACCCTTCTGAGTTAGGGAAACCGTATTATTATCTTCCACATTTTACTGATGGCGCAGGGGGAGGGACGGAGATGTCAAAGGACTACCCAAAAGTCATCATTGGTAGATCTAGGAGAAGAACTCAGCATTCATGATTCCCAGTGCCTTGCTGTAGCTGCTAGCCAATATCCTCTCTCCCACTTTGTGTAAATAGTACAGAGCGCTGCCAACAGGAACAGATCAGGCAGGTTTGGATCAAATTCTAGGCGTCAGTGTGGTGAAACCCATGAAATCAAAAGGCTTTTCTTCTCAAGACCAGGAATGCTCACATCTGAGGCAAACCAAATAGTTCAATCCTAAGTCTAGTGGCTTGTTGGTGTAGTGGACCTTGCTTTTGTTTTGTTAGGGTGATTAAATCTTTCTGGGGCCACTGGAGAAGAATATATTGTCCTTCCTTCCTGTATCTCGTGTGATTAAAGCAGAGGACTGAGACTCAAGAACCAAACCCAGCTCTCCCCACTGCTAGAGGCTTCCTGTCTGACCTTGGTCAAGTCACTTAATCTCTCAGTGCCTCCGTTTCCCATCTGTACAATGGGGACAGTAGCACTGCCTCACAGGGATTTGGTGAAGATAAATACATTAAAGATTGTGAGAGGTGCAGATGCTGTGGGGATGGGTATCTTACCTTACCACTGATAGATCTTATAAACTGATTCCTTTTGTGTGGATCAGAGCTTGAAGCAATAATTGTAGGGACAGGTTCAGATCTAGGGAATTAAAATCAGACCCCTCCCTCCTCCTCCTCCACTGAAATTTGGAAGATCTATAAATAAACGGTTCCATTTTCAGCCCATCTCTCGTTGAAAGCATTGGTTTTTAAATCATGTTCTCAGACTCAAGACCAAACTCCAAGAGAAATCTCCTGGCAGTTTGCTTAATTAGCCCAATAGATAGGGATGGACCATGGTTTGTTTTCTGTTTTCAAGCCTGTGGGTTGGGTTTTTGTTTTGTTTTGTTTTATTTTTTAAACCATGGTGATAATGAGTTAATCCCCTGCTAGTCTAGATTTCCCAGAGGTGCTCTCACTCTCTGGGATAGAAAGCAAAGGAGTGCCCCTTCTCTCCACCATCTGGCTCTTGCTGCCTGTGTTGGAAGTAGGAGCATCTTCCCACCCCAAAATCCTTTTGCATATTAATACTAATCTACCAGGCTCAAAGTAAGGGTGAGATTTCAAAGTCTCCCACCCCACGTTATATCTACATCATGTCACTGAGGCTCTACAGTAAACCGATATTTGGAAGCAGACTTAATCACATCACTGTACCTGTTGAAAATTTAGGCTTTTTTAAAAACAACCCAGCCCCGCCTACTCTCAACAGGTTTTCCGCCTCTCTTCCTGAACATACAAGGTTATAGTGCATGTGATGATGTGGGGAAGAAACACTTCAGACCAGCCAGAGATCTGGGGTTTGAGTCACCTGCAACTGGCTGAGCATTTTGTACGTAATATATTTAGTTACTTGAGCCAAGTTTGCCCCCAAAGAAGAACCTAATTAAGCAAGATAGTTTTGCAGCTGGATTGTTGGCATCATCCAGTGCATCCTTGGTGAAGCACCCACACAGTGTTATGTTTTCCTAGTGGCCTGTGCTGTTCTTGTGGAAGACAGCTGACATTTTAGTCCTGATTTATCCCTGATTTATCTGCACTCTCACCACCTTGTACTTCCTCTCTTTGATTCAACTAGCCACAAAGGACAAAGGTTCAACCATTGGGTAGCAAGTGAGATCTCTCTAGGAACATCATTGAGTGAAACTGGCTGGAACAGAACCAGAGAAGACCTGGGACCAGATCCTCAGTTGGTGTAAAGGACTGGTGCAGCTGCATGGATTTCATTGGAGCCATGTCCTTTTACACCATATGAGGTTACGGCTCATGGTGATGTATCCCTGTGTATGCAATTCATCCCACCCAAATCTTCGTGAAAGGTTGGAAGACTCACAGTGATGACAATATTTCTTGACTTAAGACTTGGCGACACAAAAGCCAGCTGGCTAATAACCTATGACGTCTTTATTATAGACCGCCATCAATGCTTTTAATATTCAGCCAATATACTGGGACTGTAATTGATACCAGACACCATCTGGTCCACTAGCAATGTGTCCTGGGAGGAAAGGCCCTCTTCTGAATGAAAGCTCTGGAGTAATGGAGGAGCACATATAGTTTAACACAGATGCCCTGTAAACAGTTGCTATGACCACCCTGCTCCTGACAGCACATATAAAGTGGCTGTTGTCCAAACTCACCTGCTTTCCAAGGTTTTCCTTCATTCTCAAATAAAGGAACAAAGCTCCAAGGCAGGACTGTACTTAAAAGCCTTATGTTTTTCTCCTTGGCTCCCTTCTAAGGGGGGCTGGTTAAGATTTTCCCTGCAGGACATGTCCCTCCCTTCAGCACTTTCTTGCTTCGGAGAGACACTCAGCTATTTATGCTCCTGTGTAGAGCTAATGAGACTCTCCTGGTTTGTCTGCGAGGCGGAGTCAGCAGAATAGCTTTGTACTTCCCTACAGGGTCCTACATCCTGACACCCAATTTGTGGAGCCCAAACTGCAAACCTGAGCACCTTGTTTAACAGACCTCAGAACTTAGAATTGCACATAAATACCCATTCTGTAGGGTTAAGGCAGTGATTTATGTAGAATCATGGGATTGCAAACCAATTTGGGATTTGAACATCCTGCTAAGAGCCCATATTTGATAATCATGCCAATAATAAGATATCATTTTCCTTTTATGTTAGCTGCATAATTTGGGTATACTCAAACACAAGTAGTCACAATGAAAGCACTTGATCAGCAACAGAAAACTGGACTGGTTTCCAATATGATTTTTTTCTTGTTATTACCACTGAACATCAACCCTCAGAACAGATGAGACTGCGGATAGAAATGTACGTAGGTGCTAGTAGACCATGGTGTTAGGTGACAAAAATGAACCTAGAAAAGTGACTGAATTGCTGAGTGAGCATGTATTCATTGTTACTTTCCAATTTGCAAGTTCTCTCACTGCAGATAAAACTTAGTGTGGGAACTTGAAATTCAGTCTGCTGTCAACTTCCTTCCCCACCTGGCAGCCCCAGTGACTCTGGCTGCCCATCTGTCAGTGCTGTAAAAGTTAAAAAAGCCTCAGGAGTTCTCCCAAGCCTGTTAAGCCAGGTGATGTCAGTTCTGCACAGAACAAAACACATACAAGCCTGCAACACACCTAAAACTGGGAGGATAAAGACTTGCAGCTGGAACTAAAATCTTTTTAAAAATGATCACCCTGCTGGCTGCTTTATAAATCTCCCATAAGGCCCAGAGTAGAATATCGGTTACATGTGCAGCTGCATCTCTCCATACGAGTGATAAGATTCTTTGTCTGACCTCCTCTTTGAATTACCCCAAAGCCACGAGATCAGGAGATGTACATGTTTGGAACAAGGCCCTCAGGCAAAACATTTTAAGATGTTTTAAGCGGGTGCGGGGAAGGTAACTCTCTGGAGTACAAAGTTAAAATGCACAGCTATATTTTCTTTGGCAAGCATGTTTTTTTCAGAACCACACTTAATTGGGCAGTCTAACCCCCCACAGCTGTGATCAGCATCCTAGGAAGCTGACAGATACCATTTCAGTTGGAGTTGCCAAAGTAAAATGTGCCACTGTGTTTTTAAGCTGTTGTTTTCTGTTTTCAATGTCAGCTTAATGTTAACTGTGGTTTCAATGGGGGCCTATATCAAGGGTATGTCTACACTGGAAACTTCAAAGTGCTGCTGCAGGAACACTTTGAAGTGCGAGTGTGGTGGCGTGCAAGCACTGGGAGAGAGCTCTGGTAATCCACCTCCACGAGGGGCTCCCAGCACTCGGAGCCTGTCTACACTAGCGCTTAAAAGCGCTCAGACTTGCTGCGCTCAGGGGGACATTCATTGGATGAACAAGCAGGCACGATTCCATAAGGGGTAAACCCAGTGTAAATGTTACCCCAATTTACAGCAGTGTAAGCGAGAAAAAGATCTGAGCCCAATGATTGTAACTTGAACTGATTTAATGTAGCGTATGTCCAGATTCAACCCTGCTATGCGCTGATGCGACTTCCCCTGAAGTCAATGGGAGTTGTGCCTGTTCATTAATTTGGCACCTCTGGAGAGTTTGGCACCCCTGGAGAGTAGGGGATGGTATGAATGTAGCATAGTGTGTGTGTAATGAACTCCTTTATCTTACACACTCCTGGTAGTTGCTTTTCCTCTTACATCTCATACTCCTTCTGCCTTCTTGATTTGGGTTCTGCTTACTTTTCTCAGGTACTGAATGCCAAATTGATGGAAGTTATAGGTAGAGCTACAATTTTGGCACGGGTATTTTTATTAAAAGTCACTGACAGGACGCGGCCAATAAATAGTAAATCATGGATTTATTGAAACCAGAGCCCTGGCGCCATGGGGCTCAAGCTGGAGCCCCGCTGCCGGGGGCTGAATTATTGGAATTTTCAGGAAGTCATGGAGGTCTTGTAAAATCACGGATTCCGTGACCTCCATGACTGACTTGTAGTCTTAGTTATCATCTTTTGCTAGTTGTGCCCATTTTAACACTCGCCTTTGTATTAATGTGTTATTTACGGCAGGGTTTGCATGGTTTATGTCACAGCTGCATTTGTGCTGGTGACTTCCCCATTTGCTCCAACCTCCTTTTGGCCCCGTGTAGAAGACCCTAGGCCTGTCTCTTCCTTAAGACTTATACTCTAGAAATAGTGACAGAATCCAGTTCATCTTTAAGAGAGACCGGGAAGGGATGGTCTAGGGGTTAGGATTCTAGCCTGGGACTTGGGATAGCTGAGTTCATTCCTGGTTCTACCACAGATGTCCTGCCTGATCTTGGGCAAGTCACTTAGTCTCTCTGTACGTCACCTGTAAAACAGCAGTTCCCTATGTGACAAAGGAGAGGATAAATTCATCAAAGATTGCGAGGCGCTAACACGTTATAATAATGAGGGCCAAATGAGGACCTTTGATGGAAAAAGCCTGAAATAGTTTTTGCCCAAACTGTCATTATTGTGAATGTTTAGGTCACACAGGGCTCACCGTGTGCTGGGGATGCTAAGCTATGTTCATGGGACACTCCCGAGCTGCTCGGTGAAAGTACAGTGCTTCTGTCCTGCGAAGTGACTGACAGGTGGACCAAATGCATCCTTCATATTCAAGCAGCATCTCCAAATGTCTTACAGGCTGCAGTTGCTTCCTAGAACTTAAGAAAAATTAGCATTTCTATATGAAAGATAAAAAATCATTTTAGCTGGGAAGCGGGCCTTCGTAGTGGGCTCTTTTTTGATGGATTATGGAGGGGGGGAAGACCCAACCATTTCACTTTGATGCTGTATTGCTTGTAAGAGTTCCAAGATTTCTGTGGAAAATTTTCAGACCTAAAATCCCTTTGAGAATTACTCCATCCTTTACGTGGCTTTTCTTTTTATTTTACATGGATTTCCCTGCTTTTGTTTGACTGTTTCTCATGAATCACACTATATTTAATTCAGAACATATCTGAATACTGTAATCTTTGGTCATGTCAGCTGGAAACCCTGAAGGTTTTTGCTTAAAAGATTTTTTTTTTTAAAGGGAAACCAGTTGCTGCTGCTTCTCAGGGATTCTTGCTGAGCTTACCCCCTTGGATGATATTAGCCTTTATGGGTTGACAAGAGTGCCATATATAAGACACGGGAGGTAATTGTCCTGTTCTGCTTGTCACTGGCATGGCCTCTAAGAGGTCCCGACCCCCAGTTTGAGAACCCCTGGTATAAATCCATTGACTTCAGTGGCCTACTCCTGATCTACAGTGGCATGAGACAGCACAGAATCAGGCTCAAAGTGTTTTACAAACCCTAATTACTTCTCACACCACCCTGCTAGTGGAGAGTAGTGTTATTTCCATTTTACAGATGAGGAACCCGAGACACAGGAAGGTCACAGATTTCCTCAAGGTCACACAGCAAACCTGTGATAGAAGGTAGACTTCAACCCGTCTCTTGACTACCAGCCTGATGTCTTATCCGCCCTTCTTCATTTGTTAGCCCTGGACCTTAATTATCAAGATTCTAGATGTATGGTTGCCTTTTTCAGAATACAGTTGAGCATGTCTGGCCAGTAGTACTAATTTCCATCCCTTATGTATATTAATTCTATGATACAGGATCAGGGCTGGCTCTAGCCATTTCGCCACCCCAAGCACGGCGGCATGCCACAGGGGGCGCTCTGCCGCTCGCCGGTCCCGCGGCTCCGGTGGACCTCCCACAGGCGTCCCTGTGGAGGGTCCGCCGGTCCCGCGGCTCCGGTGGAGCATCCGCAGGCCGGTCCCTCCGCAGGGACGCCTGTGGGAGGTCCACCAGAACCACCTGCCTCCCTCCCAGCAACCAGCAGAGCGCCCCCTGCAGCATGCCGCCCCAAGCACGTGCTTGGTGCGCTGGGGCCTGGAGCCGGCCCTGCATGGGATGCCCAAGTCTAATTTACAATATCTATCTGATGCAAGAATCCATGCACAACTCCAGGTGTCTGTTTCCATGTATCCCTGCTTCAGTCCTTCTGTATGCAAATAGAGGTTTTTAATGAATGACTCCTTTTTAAATAAGGATTTAGGAACCAGAAAGCTAATGCTGGCCCAGGCTTTCAAAGCAGACATCATTCTGGACCTGGGACAGCAGGTGAGAATGTGAATAAGTGGCAAAAACTCTTTGGGCTGAGGAAGAAACAAATGAGATAGTGTAAAAAAACCCTGAAAATCAGTGCTGTTGGGTTGTTCAATAAGTTATAATCTTAAGGCTCCATTGTAGCATGTAATCTGCTGTAGTGCGTAGTGTGGAGATACACCACCTTAGCCAGACCTCCTGAGGGCATTATGTGTGTGTCATCATTGTGACTCAGGTAGAAATGGAGGGGAAGTGTGGCCACTGTGCTGCCCCATCACAAGGTGGTGTGTGTGTGTATGTGTTCTCTCCGTCCCCCTAGTGCAGGAGTCGGCAACCTTTCAAAGAAGAAGAGCTATTTTTTTGTTTTTATCTTTGACTGAAATATTTCGAGAGCCGCATCACACGCAAAGCTACTCATAGAGTTAGAATTGATCAGCTAATAGTAGTTGAACAAATTAAAATTATTACTACTCACCAATAGAATCTAGGTGCTTCAACGAGGACTGTACCAGACTGCCCACAGCCTGAGTATGTGGCCACGGTGTTAAACCATGCTGGGTCCATGCTGCTCCATCTTCACTGATATCTTTAGTCAGGGTAGCTAGATTAAAGCTAGCAGAGCTGCAGTCATGCTTCTGATTGCAACGTAGGCACCCCCTGCGTTTGTACAGTACCTAGCATAATTGGGACCTGATCTGGGTTGGGGCCTACTGATGTTACTGACATACAAATAAGTTTGTACCCATCTCTCCTGCAAATACTTGCATTCAGATTTGGGTTTGTTAAAATGCATTTGCTACAGGGCCTGTAGTGACAGGACAGTCTCTCAAGTGAGGCTCTGAATAAGGCCAGGATCCTGGCAGGGGATCACAGTAATGCGATGTCACTGTACAATATGTGCACTCCCTGGGGGCTGAGTGGTCTCTGCCCTTCTGAATCATAGGGTGCCAGGAGCATTGCATACCTGAGATGACACAATAACTACACCCATGCTGTGGTGGATTATGTGCTTATGAGAACCTCACCCTGGCTTTGTATCAGACTCTGAATCTCCTGCATGCAAACCTCCCACCTCTCTGGGTGCCAGTCTTCCTTGATTACAAAGCAGGGTGTTGGGGTGCAGGAGGAGGTGTGGGGTCTGGGAGGGAGTTTGGGTCCAGGAAGGGGTTCTGACCTGGGGCAGGGTTGGGGTACAGGAGGGGATGCGAGGTGCAGGCTCTGGCCAGGATATGCTTACCACAGGCAGCTCCTGACCAGTGGTGCAGCAGGTCGCCTGCCTACCCTGGCCCCATGCTGCTCCTGGAAGTGGCTGGCTGCTGGCATGTCTGTGCGCACCCCTGGTGGAGGTAGGTAAGGCGGCTCCATGCGGTGCCCCCACTCCCAGCACTGTCTTCACAGTTCCTATTGGCCGGGAACCTCAGAGGCCAGCAGTCACCTCGCACCCCCTCAAAAAACAGCTGCCCGCATGTGGCTCCGGAGCCACAGGTTGTGAACCCTTTCCTAGTGTGATGACAACTTCATTGGTCTCCACAGAAGGGGATGGGACCTTCCCTCTAGTAGGACTTGTTATGGCAGAAGCACTGTAAAGGCTTGCCATCATGCCTGTCCCATACCCTCTTCTCTTCAACTTGTGGACCTATGTTGGCCTCGGCATAACTGAGTCCTGAAGTCCCTTGTTTTCTTGATACCTTCAGTAGAGTTGGAGGTGAAATGTTATTGCCTCATCTGAATGCACAAAACCAGTTTGCATCCCATGGAGAGGACGGGGTGTGCCAGAAATCTGCTCCTTTCGATCTAGTGGCCACGGTTTTAATTTCTTAAACTGGTTATTTTTCATGCCTAATCTTAAAAAGCACAGCATTCTGCAATGTGAGCGTGACTCTGCATTGCTTTACGACAGGTCCGAATTGTGTCTGCATTTCTTTTCACCGGTGGCTGTTTTATAATTTGCTGAAAAGGAACTGATTTGTGTGAAAGAGTCACTTAGTGTTGGTAGGCATTAAAACTACATAATACCATAGCCTGCTGGGTAGCCTTTATGTTATCTGAAGTGTAAGTAAAGCTGCATCCATTCCAGATGTAAAAAAACAGCAAGAAGACAGGTGCTATAATAAGAGGTCACATGGGTGTCTTAATTTGCTAGCCATAAGGTGCATGGCAAAGGTCATTCTTTTTGGGGCGGAGGGTCAGTGCTGCTCAGTTAGAACAAAAGACCTGATCACCAAACAGGATATTGTAGAGAAAATCTGCAGCATCAGAACTACCGATTGTGGGGTAACCATCCCAGCCGATTAGCTTCAACTATTTAATTTTGGTCCTGAATTTCCCAAGCCCAAGACCAATAGAAAAATTTTAATGATTTTTATTAACAGGCTATTTTTAATTTAAAAAATTCCCTTTTAATGGGTTAAATTCTGCATTAATTTAGAATTTGCATCCCCTGCAATATCCCATCATGGGTTATAGTTCAGTGCAGAATTAGGCTCAACGTTTGCAACCCCACACATTGCAGCATTGCACAAATCTAATACACTAGCTTAAGGCTTGATTCGTGCTATCACAAGCTATATGGCTATTTTTAGTGGGCTGCTCAAGCAGAGCTAGTGCGTGTCTGTCTACCTGAACTGGGAAGCATGCTTCCAGCTGCAGTGTAGTCAGAGGGCTCTGAGGCTTTAATCTCCAGTCACACTGGCTTGTTAGCTGTACACAGAGTGAGCCAGCTCCAGTATTGCTGCCCACAAGCATTCAAAAATTGAGTCAGACCCCCTGAAGTCCTGAGATTTGGCTAAAGATCATGAGAATTTAAAAAAAAATCATAAAAGTTGGGTTATTTTTATTAGCTTCCTGGTTTATGAACCTTTGGGATACACCTGGGTCATGTTTTCCAGCTTTTCTCTGCAACCAGGAGGGCTAGAAACTTTCTCTTTTTTAAAAGAAAACTCAGATTCTCACACAATCACTTGCGTCCAGCATCTGGGGCTTTAAGGAAAAACACTCAATAGTGGGATAACACATGCCACTATTATCTGCTGTACAGCCATGCAAACCAGTTGTCTTCATTCTGGTTGCGCAAGTGTAGCAAGGACTTAAATGTATCCACATGCATATGTTGGTCCAGATTATGAACCCCTGACTCACACTAGCTAGTAATTACTCACATGAGTAATGCCATTGATTTTAATGGCATTATTTGTATGAGTATCTGTTTGCCATTGTGAGCCATGGGTTCATAATCTGGACCATGATGTTTATGGGGTTGTACCTTTTAGCACAGCTGCAATGCTGAGATTGTTCAGTGTAAACCACAGTGCTTATGAGCAGTGCTTGTATAGGAAGTCCATCTGGGCACTCGAAATAACTCAGAGAGGTGAAGCCTGGAGTGGGTGGTTTTGGTGGTAAATTATTTGTGGCCCTATATCTGTTATATCAAAAGGCAGATGTTGCGTGTGTTTGTTCAGCATGATTCCATATGCTCATTTCCCGCTTTCCACATACACTCCCTGTTTCCAAATGGATCCCTCACCCAGATGTCATGCTCACAAATTTCTCTTTCCACGTCTTATTGGTCATAGCTGGAGGTCCAGCAATGTCCAGCCTAGGACACCTCACTGATTGATTCCTGATCATTTTCCAAAAAATGCAGCTCAGACTCACCTGTTCCATGCTGCCTACAACGGCCAACCTTTTGTCTCTTCCAGTCTCCGCTCCCATCTTTCTCTCACCCTGTGTCCTTGTGACATTGCCTTTGCTCCCACTAATGTACTTTCTGACACACTTTCAAAGAGAGACTGCTGAGCTTCAGTTCATCTGCAAATTTGACACCATCAGCTCGGGACTAAACAAAGACTGTGAATGGCTTGCCAATTACAGAACCAGTTTCTCCTCCCTTGATTTTCACAACTCAACTGCTAGAACAGGGCCTCAACCTCCCTGATTGAACTAACCTCGTTATCTCTAGCTTGCTTGCTAGCATATATATACCTGCCCCTGGAAATTTCCACTACATGCGTCTGACGAAGTGGGTATTCACCCATGAAAGCTCATGCTCCAAAACGTCTGTTAGTCTATAAGGTGCCACAGGATTCTCTGCTGCTTTTTCTGATACAGTGACATGTGTTGCAAAATTAAATTGCATTAACGAGAACTAGAGGACATTTGTGAAGCTTCCCCATTTTGAAGGAAAATAGCAATGTGTATTGTTCAAGTGAGGGACTCCAGGGGGAGTATTTGTGCATCCGCCATGTTTAAAGAATAATAATTTCCTATGGTATGCGAACACTTGCTGTGCACCTAGTCATTCTCATCTTCAAAGCTCCCTGCAGACATTTAATTAAGCCACAACCCCCGCTCCTCCCCTTGCCCTCCGAAAACTAGAGAATCAAGCACTGCTATCCCCATTCTACAGATGGGGAACTTGAGAAACAGAGGGATTTATTTGTTCGTGGCCACTAATCAGTTCAGGGGCAGCGTGCTCTGACTGGAACTAGAAGTTCCTGGCTTGTAGCCCTGAGCTCAGCGTATTAGAATCTATCCTTTGTCTCTTTGTATCGTTCCATATTTGGTTTCATTTTTGTTAGAGATGGGCTGAACTACCAAGTTCTTCTTCGAGTGATGGTACCTATTGTATTCCACCGAGGGTTTACACATGTGCTGTGTGTCAGGAGCCAGAGAACTAGAAAGTAGTAGTGTCCATTGGTCTGTGTGTGTGCCCTTGCTTCGCCTTGTGGTTTTGTCCGAGGCAATAAAGCAGGGGTGGGCAAACTAGGCACTGCAGGCCGAATTCGGCCCGTGAGCTGTTTTAAGCTGGCCTGTGAGCCTCAACACACGGCTCGGCTCTGCTCTGACAAGGGTACTAGGTCTGGGGCCACGCCACGCGGCTCGGCCCCGCTCTGGCCAGAGCACTGGGTCAGGGGCAGCACCATGTGGCTTGGCCCCGCTCCGGCCGGTGCGTTGGGTCGGGGGCAGCACCATGTGGCTCAGTCCCGCTCCGGCCAGGACGCTTTGTCGGGGGCCGCATCACATGGCTTGGCCCCGCTCCGGCCGGTGCGTTGGGTCGGGGGCAGCACCATGTGGCTCAGTCCCGCTCCGGCCAGGACGCTTTGTCGGGGGCCGCATCACATGGCTTGGCCCCGCTCCGGCTGGGGTGCTGGGTCAGGGGCTGCACCATGCAGCTTGGCCTCACTCCGGCCAGGGCGCTGGGTTGGGGGCTGTTTCTTCATTCAGCCATTCCATACTCTTCCTTGCACCCTCCTCTGAATTAGAGACTGCTTGTTAATAACCCTCAGCGGAATACAATAGGGTCCATCACTTGAAGAAGAAGAGGTTACTTACCTGTAACTGGAGGTTCTTTGAGATGTGTGTGGTCCTGCCCTCCTTCCCCTCTGCTCCAGATCTGTTTGATTTGCAGTGGAGAAGGAACTGAAGGCGTGGTCAGTCTTCCCCACCCTTTACTGCCTCAGACAAAACCCTGGGGTGAAGCAAAAGCACATGCACGGACCAATGGACACTACTACTTTCAAAGTCTCCAGCTCTGGACGCATGGTGCGCATGTGTAAACCCTCAGTGGAATACAGATAGGGACCACACATCTCGAAGAACCTCCAGTTACAGGTGAGTAACTTCCTTTTTTTAATGTCCTGAGTGAGTTTCCTGCAGTGCAGGGATCATAAACACTCTCTTAGCTTTTTCCATTGGATAGTTGGTTTTCCACCATCTCATTAATATTTAGCAGCACAGAGGCCTTACCATGTGTGCTTCCTCGTGCATGAATGAGAGCAATGGGTTGACCATTAGTTACTTCCCTTTTCCCTGCAAGTGGCAGGGGTATGTTTGCAACAAACACCAAGTTGCTGCATCTGTGGAAGTGCCCCCACAAGCGCAGAGCCCCCAGCAGCCGTCTGCTATACTTGTGTGTAAATCCATCCCTATCCAGTCACATCTTTGTTAGAAAGAGCTCTCCTGGCAGAAGCAAGAGCTGGGAGGAAAATGTTGATTAGGAAAGTTTAGCCAGATTCTCCAGCTGTAGTTTATTGTATCTATTTTGCTGATATCCGCCCTTTAGATAAATAGTGCTAAATTATACACTTTGTGACCTTGATGTGGTTAAAAAGGCCTGCATTAGCCAAGCTAATTTAACTCCAAGAATAACCCTGGGAGTTTGTGTCAGCTCCAGCTTGAATCAGTCACTCTGGAGTAAAATGAGAATCATCTTCCTGGTTAAAAGTGTAGTGACAGCAAAACTGTAAGTTATACAGTGGTTTTTCCCACTGACCCCTCTCCCCCTTTAAATTAAACTTCTACTCATATCCGACCCCAGGCACCCTGACTTCTACCTAGGAGAAAAAAAAATTCCAACAAAAATAATTCTTTCTCCATCGGTAGAAAAGCAAGTTATCTAACAATCCCTAAAGCCACAAACTATTTATTCACAAGGTTGGCTCACTGTTGGGGAAATGTAGGATCTTTTATTTTTTTCTCCTGCACAGATGTTCCTTCTACTCTTTTGCTGTGCCATGTGCTTAGAATGCTGAAGATGTTCTGTGCGGTACAAGAAGAAAGAGAATCTGTTAAAAAAAAAAAAAAAAAAATTTTTTTTTTTTTTTTGGCTGTGTTTGCAAAGCTTTTGGGATTTTTTTTTTTAAAAAGGAAATCTTTTCAGGTAGCAAATGTTACTGGCTCCCACACCCTAGCTGGTTGGACATGTATCCTTTAAGTGCTAATTAGATCCCCTGAGTCTAGCTGTCACTGCCATTGTAAATATTTGTGTTGATCTGTATGATAGTAGATTCAGTTCAGGTGAAATGAGAGGATCATACAAGACTTGCAAGGTATTTCCCCTAGCCCAAGCTTTTAGGGGGATTGTGTCGAATGGGGGACCCAATGAGGGTTTCTTTGTGAGCCCCAAATCTGGGAGAAGATTAAAAAGACTATATAACTTAGTGTATGTATTCTGACGTCATCACAGACTGAGTTAAAGTTGAGGACACACCAGATGGTTGATAGGCATGGGACTGTCAGAAGGGTTAATACAACCTTCCTCCTTTGTCAGATCTCATGTAGTCCTGGACTGGGTCTAGGTTAGTCCTTGTGGCAGACCGTTCCTGGGGGTTCTCCATGAAACAGTGAAGTGCTGTGAGAACTGTTGCTTGGTGCTCTCCCCTTGGAGTCAGTCACGAACCCAATCCCCATTATTAAAATGGGTGTATATTACCTGGAGATCACAGGTCCCAGCATTGATTGCTTTATCTCGATCTGAGTGGAAAGCCATTGGAAAGCTCCAGCGCTGCAACATGTAGTCTCTACAGCCCATGCTTTTGTAGTGAAGGGGTGGCTTGACTGCAGTCTGTTCCATGTGATGCAGATTTAGTGCCTTCAAGTGCTTTGGCTCAGGGACTGTGTTTGTACAGCACTAAATCCCATGGAGCCCTTGGTTGGTCCTCAGGCACTGCTGTAATAAGCGTAAGTAATAACAACATGGATGAGTTGGGGATCTGCTGGATGAATGTCTTAGTTTGCTGTAAATGTTCTCTGTGGGTGAAATTAATCTCTGTTCAGGGAGCCAGTAGATCATAAGTGAGACTTCAGGGATCCACAAGCCATGTGCTCAGGGGTGAATGTCACCCTATGTGCATTTCCATCATATTTCCTTGTATACGTTCTGTGCTTGTCCCCCTTTGTAGTATTGTTTTTGCAGGTGTCTGCGAGCAGGGCATTGATGATTCTCCACATTCACCGTCCCTGCAGTTGTTTCTCTCCTGCTCTCTCACTTAGGGGTGTTGTCACAGGGATTACAGTGAAGTGGAAAACATTTCCATAAGGGCTGGAAACTCCTCTGCCCAGTGTATCCATCCCTGGGAAAGCAGGAGTGCTCTATCTAAAGGAACAAACCCAGTAGGAATAGTTCTGCCAACAAGAAGACGGATTCAGTGTTTTATTAAAATAACCTCTGGGCTTATTTCTGAGCAGCAGTTCTAGCCAGGTGGGTGGTCTCTCCAAGAGGGCAGGTGCAGCCTTCATGTGAGGACCAATCAGGGAGCAGAACAGGGATTGGAGACAAGGCATTTGTTTTGTAATGAAAGATGAGTACCTAATTTTAGAACTGCAGAAAGGCCAGATTCAGATATTTGCCTGGGCCCTGTCCCAGTGCGTACAAAGGAACCTACCTCTGTTTATTGGAGTTACTGTACCTTATGATACAGTCTCACTTGGACACTGTCACTCATTGCGGCCATTTCTCTGATTTATCGGTCCTCTGTAAAACCACAGATGTTCTGAGAAATAATCCCTGCAGTTAGAGGAGACTGAGAGGGTGAAGGACAGAGTGGCTCTATGTGCCATCTAAATGTATTTCTGTTTCTGTTGCAGATGCAGCTTCTGGATAAATTCCCCATTGAAGGAGGCCAGAAAGACCCCAAGCAGAGGATCATCCCCTTTCTACCAGGTAATGCCTGATGATGGACTTGAACAGGGCAATGTAAGGATCAGCAACACGTTCCACGGCTGCTGAGTCCAGGCTAGGATGTAGGCATACAGCTTATGGTGACACTAATGAATCACAGGCTGCGTTAGCCATGCTGGGAGTCAGAGTGAACCCCAGCGTCTGTTCGTGTCCAGCAGCCTCAATAAAGAAAGCTCTTTATATTCATTACAGATGGTCTCTCTCCTATCACAAGCTGCTACAGGGACAGGGATGTGTTGACTATCTGTAAATACAAGATAAGGGAATATTTTATGGAAGCAAAAGAGAATGAACATAACAAGTTTTTAATAATTTAAGAAAAAATTACGCTAGACATTATGAAGCATTTTCTAATAGTAAGGCCCACTGGACAACGTCACTGAAGTCCTATATTTAGAGAAGTTCTGAGCAGACTAGGTAGATCTAAAAGTCCAGCTGTGGACTGGCTGAGTCTGATCATCAAAGGTAATAAAGGTTTTGCACCTGGAACTTAGTTGACAATTCTGATGATGATGCAGAAGCCAGGATAGGATCCACCTCCCTTTCCTATAGTGGAATAGGTAGTGACAGTGGGTGAAGAAAGAAGAAAAAGTTTATATTAGTTGGAAAAGCAAATAGATTCTATCCTAAATAGGCACAGGGAGCTGAGTTGTTAGGTAAGAAGGTGCCATTTTTACACAGTACCTTTTCTGGCTCTTAAGGAATAAAATACAATAAGTCTAAATCCCACGTTCTTTCATTCTGAAGGACTAGTCAGGGGCTACGGTGGTGTGAATGTGGGGAACACCGATTGTATGCGATGCAAGAGAGAGCCTGAACCAAGGAGAACCATAGGGTGAGAATGGCTTACAGCACTAAGATCAAGGGGAATCCAGTGTGGAAAAGCGTATACAACAGGGGTCGGCAACCTTTCAGAAGTGCTGTGCCGAGCAGGGCCGGCTTTAGGAAGTACGGGGCCCAATTCGAACAGTTTCGACGGGGCCCCGGCAGGGATGACTTTAAAAAAAACAAAACAACAACAACAACAAACACGTGGGGCTTGTACTCACCAGGTGGTGCTCCGAGTCTTCAGTGGCGGGTCCTTCACTTACTCCAGGTCTTCAGTGGCACTGAAGGACTCGCCGCCGAAGTGCTGCTGAAGACCCAGAGCGAGCGAAGTACCCCACCGTCGAAGTGCTCCCAAGGCCCGGCGCCCCGCCGGGTGAGTAAAAATGAAAAAGGCACCTCTAGCCAGGGAAGGGATTCTCACTGGGAGCGGGGCCCTCTTAGGCGCGGGGCCCGATTCAGGGGAATTGTTGGAATGGCCTAAAGCCAGCCTTGGTGCCGAGTCTTCATTTATTCACTCTAATTTAAGGTGCCAGTAATATATTTTAACGTTTTTTAGAAGGTCTCTTTCTATATGTTTATAATATATAACTAAACTATTGTTGTATGTAAAGTAAATAAGGTTTTAAAAATGTTTAAGAAGCTTCATTTAAAATTAAATTAAAATGCAGAGCCCCCTGGACCAGTGGCCAGGACCTGGGCAGGGTGAGTGACACTGAAAATCAGCTTGCGTGCTGCCTTTGGCACACATGCTATAGGTTGCTTACCCCTGGTATGCAACATGTATGGCCAAAACCAAATGCAACTGCATGTTCATATTTCTACAGGGTGGGCCCAGTTCAGCCTGCAGACATACCCATGCAGCTCCCACTGAAGCTAAAGGGAGCTGTGCATCCACAACAGAGGGCAAATTGGGCCTAGTGTGTACAAAGAGGCTTATTTGAAAACAGGGCAAAAGTAACATTTCCTGCTGCTCTCAGGAAAGCTTAGAAGAGACAGAGACACAAAATGATATTGCCTCACTCTACCTCTCTGCTTTTGTTTCAGTTCGTAGTCCCACTTTGCTCCATTAACCGAGTCCACCTCCCACCTCCCTGCATGTCCTCCTCCCAACCTCACCTGCTGGCCTTCTTCACACTTCCCCGTATTGCTGGACTCTCCCCCCCATCCCTTGGTGCCAGGTATCTACCCTCCCTTCATTCAAATCCCTGCTTCCATGAGGCTCACAAATGCAAACCCACCATGCCAGGAAACATTGCCTTTACGGGATGGCCTGCGTCATCTAGGTCTCCTGGCGCATCTCCTGGTGTCCATTTAGGCCCAGGTTCCAAACTTTTATTCAGGCTGAACACCATATATAGCTCCATTCACTTCTGCGGGACTTAGGGTGACCAGTCATCCCTAGTTGTGCAGGACAGTCCCAAACTCTACATTTCAAGTACCGGGGCTGGGCTGAATGACTCTGGGACAGCATGTGTCCCTGATTCCTTGTGCCACTTCTCCACGCCTGCCTCAGGCTCAGGGGCGGCACCAGCCTCTTCCCAGTGGTGGTGGAGGCTGAGGTGGGTTTTAGCGCTCCCCACTCCCACCATAAGGCCCTGTCCCCTGCTCCTCCTCTTCCTCCTGAGATACTGCCACTGACCAGGCCAGAAACCAGAGCTGGGCAGTAGTAAAAGGTGCCCGGTGAGCCCCAGGGGGCAGGGACAAGGGCCAAGGGATGCTCTTGTGCACTCTGCCCCCCCCCCCCCCGGGCAGGTGCAGGGTCTGGGACTCCCCATAGTGGGCCAGGCTCCCTGGGTAGCTCTTTAAACTGTGCTGCTCGGGCCTGGTTAGAGGGTGGGTCCTCAGGAGCAGGGGGCAGGACTCTTGCAGATATTCCATTTTTGCATTTTGAAAGGGTGGTCACCCTAGTGGGACTCTTAGTGAAGTTAAGAACTATTCAGCCTGAGTCGGGAGAACAGAATCTAGCCCATATTTTCAATAAGCCAACAGACCTTATCTTTCTTTGTCTCATACAGTTCTGAGTGCACCTTTGCTCCTTAACAAAGAATAAATAATTATGGTTTCCACTCTCCACTAAGAGATCAAGGAAATTGACAAAAGGTTACGTGCGTGAGAATTTCTGAGATACTGGCCAGTAAATATCCCTTTGCCCTGACACACTATCACTTCTACAGCTCAGTGAAAGAGTAAGGAGCATGACAGATAGCCTCTGCTTAGAGTAATTTCACATACTTTCATTCAGCCACTTCCAGACGGACACAGGGGAATGATCAGGAGGGCACCTGAAAGACAAGGTCCAGGGCACAGTTTGCTGTTGAAGTGCATGTTCCAGACCAGCTTTCTGTTGTTTGGCTAGATGGCTTTGGCTGTTGGTCGGAAGTCTGGCTGGCTGCATTGAATTTCACAAAAGTGGAGGGGGCTAAGCCCATTAAAAGGTTAACTCTGCCTTTAGCTGTAAAAATGGGATCCCGTGTCTTCCCTGAGGGGTAATAAAATGAAGTTAAATCAGAGTGTAGTGGGAGGGTAAGGCCTATCTAGGAACACATTGCAGGCACTGATGCAATTTGAGGCCGAGCAGCTGCTGCAGTTGTTCAGGGAGAAGAGCTGAGTGGTTTGCAGGGAAGCAGGGCCTTGAAATAGTCAAGTGCAAATGCATATGCCGTGAACGTCGTAGTCACAGCCTGACAGCACCCTCCACAGACCTTCTGAAAAGCTGCAGTGTGTTCAGGGCAGCACCAGCTTTCCTCACGCAACAGATCTCTTTCCTACAGACCTTTTGCAGCCAGATGGAGGCGGTGTTGTTTTCTGGTTAGAGCACAGCATTGCAGAGGCAGGAATCTGGGTTCTATCCCCCGCTGTGCCACTGACTTTCTGGGAATGTCACATTATATCTCCATTCCCCCAATGGTAAAACATGATTAATCATGCTTACCCTTCCCTCCTACTCTAACGTGTTGTGGTATGAAAAATCCTCTATATGGGAGAATTATTAATATTCATGCTCCAAGCTGACACAGATGTTAACATCTGTCTCTGCAGGTGAGTTATTCATCCTGTAATTCAACAGGCATTGACCAGTTTATTGTGGTTTGCTCTCAGAGAAGTCTAGATAGGCACTTCGCTGATTCCCAAAATTTGCCCCCATTCCTTGGTAGTCGCGGTAAGATATTGATGGGTGACCCTTATGGAGGAGTAGAGACCAATCTGTCCTTCATATGACAGCATTAACCCTTCCACCCTCCAAGGACTCTAGGGTAGGATATTGTTGTATTTCCCTAAAGGCAAAAAAAAATTAGATCAGGAAAACAAACTCGTTCTGACTTGGTGTTCCACATGGAGATGCTGCCAGACTCGAAGATGCTTCTGCCATAGTTTGTTAAACAAGGAGCTGCTATGTCCGTTCTGCTTTTACTGTCAGTTCGTCCCCTCCTCCTTTTTTAGCTGCTGCTGATCTGTTCTTTGATTTACTAGTGCCGAAGCTTTGTAAGGGAACAAGCTGCTCTGAAGAGTGACTCCACTAAATGTCAAACAACGTCAGACTATGTTAAATAAACTAGCTGCTGTAATTAGAATGCACATGGTATTTCTACAGTCAAAGCACTGGTTATTGAAACAAATACCTGGCTATAAACTGTCCTAATTAAAAAGCAGGCACGAAAGAGGCTTGTATTTGAAACCTGCTTTTACAAGATCATCACAATCCCCTTTGTTTATTATGGGCCTGATCATGCGGGGTGCAGAGTGCTTCTTTCTGTGTGGTGTTGAGTGCCCTAAACTCCAGATTGTAGTTTGAGGGTCCTTGGCATGTCTTCAGATCAGGCCTTATAAGAAAGAATGGAGCACACGACAGCACAAATACTCCTGGATGTAAACACCTGAAACCACAAGTAATGTGGTTGTGCCTTCTCTCAATAACTGTATGATTTCAGGTGCAAAGAATAAAGGGTCCCCTTTTCTAGGTCACTTTCCAATGGAAAAATGCTCATAAAAGACTGACTCACTGGGTCACACTTTGCCATTTTATTACTAGTGACAGCAGAACAGGCAGAATAATTGATGATAAAGGCTGAAGTGGATGGGTAGATTGCATTGATGTGAATCACCTGCTGTAGCAACTGGGCTAGAATTAAGGAATATTCTTTAGAGGCTAGAACATGGGAATGGGAGTCAGGAATCTTGGATTCCGTTTTCAGCTCTAGAAGAGAGTGTACTCTAGTGGTCGGAGTGGGGTGGGGGTGGGGGGTGAGTCTGGGCTCTATTCTGGGAGGCAGTGGGCCATAGGAGGAGGAGTAGGGGGCTGGAAAGCAGGACTGCTGATTACTGTGTGCTGGTGTTATGGAATATTTTCTAGTGGCTGGAGCGGGGAATTTAGAGTCAGGGCTCCTGAGTTCTATTTCCAGATTTGGGAATGAGTTTTCTTTAGAGGTTAGAGGTGAAGACTGCAGATCAGGATTCCTCGTCACTGTGTGTTTTTATTGCAGTATCATTATTGTTCCTCATCCATGTCCTCACTTCTGTTTGTTACCTTCACTCATCTTATCACTTCTAACATTAGCTTGGGGAAGGGACAGTAGTTATCTGTTTGTAGATTGTGCCTGCCTGTATTTGAAAACTGTAAAAAGAATAATACCAATAAATTCCTGACTCTGCCACTGACATGCTGTTTGATCTCAAGCACATCATGTAATCACCTTTTGCCTCAGTTTACCCATCTGTGAAATGGGGATAAGAAGGATTTATTTCAATTTACAGATAGAAAAAAAAAACCTATTGCAACTCCAGTCAGTTTGCTTGTCTGTTGTATTCTGCTCCCCATCCCTTTGTCTGTGCAGATTACAATTAGTCTTCATTGTTCAGACAGCATCCTTTTGCTGTGGGTTTGGTTCTTGCCAGAGGAGGGTGATGGAATAGCTGCTGATCATAGCTGGTTTGTTGAACTCCAGCTTTTCCATGTGATTTTCATTGTATTGCAGTGGTAGTAATTGGCCCTTCCGCACTAAATCCTGCTGTTTCTGAGAGTAAAAGCATGGGATGTGTCACAGCGTTCTGAATTCTGTCAGCCTGGGAATGTCTGAATTGGGGTCACTTGGGACTGGAGTTTGATTTCGCCCCTCCATTTTTTCTTTTAATTTTCAATTCTCCTCCTGCTTCCAGACACCAACCTCTCCAGGCAGATGCTTTCCGGCACTGATTCCATTGATGATCAGCTGGGGCGGTGCAGATGCTGCTTTTTGTTCATAAGGGGTCCACAGAAGTCCATGGCAAAACTGCCATTGGTAGAGCTGTCAGGAAAATTGTATGGTTATTTCTCAAAATATCCTGAAGGTTTTAAAAAAAAAATTCACATTTTTTGGTGTATATTTTTCCTGTTGTCTTCTTTACACCCTGTTTTCCCATTTCACCACTGGAAGAGGAGTGTGGGGGGGAATATGAGAGAAACTGTGTGTGTTTGGGGATAAGAGGACATGGAAAACTTTTTTTTTTTATGGAAAAGCTGGAAAATTTAAAATAGAGAGAAAAACCCATGAAAGCTTTTCATGGAAAAAAATATGATTTTCATTGAAAAGAAATTACAAATGAAAAATGTTGATCAGCTGTAGTGAGGGGATTGTGGACAAGCCCGTTATAACAGCATGTCATTAATGTCCTTGTCAGCTGGTGTTCAAAATATGCTGCCTTTATGCCCTGATCTACACTACAGACTTATGACGTTACAACTACATTGCTACGGGCTGTGGAAAATCCACACCCCAGAGCAACGCAGTTACACTGAGCTGACCCCCACTGTAGACAGCGCTATGTCAGTGGGAGGGCTTCTCCTGGCAACATAACTACTACCTCTCAGGGAAGTGGAGTACCTACGTCTTCACTAAGTGCTACAGGTGCGCAACTACAGCATAGTAAGTGTAAACAAGTGCTAAGTCACATACTCCTGTCGTTACTGCAACACAAAGAAAAGGTCATCGTTTGCAAACTCATGATCCCCAGTTCCAGAAACACAGATCTCAGCATAAACCACATCAGCCCAAGGAAACTGGGCTCTAGAAAGATGATCAGCTGCAAGAGCCGCTCCTTTTGCTCAAACTTTTGGAAGGCAAGGGCGGGTCTGTCGTGCGCCTGTTGAAGGCAGTGGTGAATGCATGCAGAAAGGGACCATATTGTTCAGTGTCACCTCCAGCAGCAGTGGCCCCAAAGGCTAGATGAATCATGGAGATTTCCATTGCTGTAGACAATAAGCGTAAGCTAAAGTCAGAGAAAGTGTAAGAACCTGGATGGACAGAAGTCAGCTCCATTTGTTCACACAGAGGCCTTGAAGGATGCTATAGGGCATAACCATGGGGGATAATTTGATCACTCTGACTGTTCATTTACAGATCCCCATGCCATCAGTAAAGAAGATGACTTGTCTTTCAGATGTTCCACATCCTGGACTAGAGGTGGGCTCACACCCTCAAGCTTTATGGGTACTCAGATGCTGACCCCACACTCCAGTTTGAGACTTTCTGTATCTTGCACCGATTCCCACAAGAAAAAGTTGAGCCTAGGCTTCAAATGAGCCCTGAACCCTCCTGTGTGACACTTGAGCCCTGCAGAGACATTTAGAGGTTGTTTGTGTAAGCCTGGCCAAGAGGGAGGTGGCCCTCACCACCCTTCCTTTTCCTCCCCTTCACATTCCCTGCTCTGTGCAAAGGAAAACACGCAGCCAAGGAGGATTGGCTTTTTAATTCCCAGATTCCTCCCTGCTGTTGGGAAGTTGACTCCCTCCCACCTTGCTGAATGTCACAGGGAGCCATGCAGGCTCGGAAGCAGGCCGGACCCAACAACATACGCGAGGTGGCAATTCAGGATACACCCGCATATCAATTAGGTTCCAGTCTTCCCCTCCACAGCTCCCTGCTATTCTCAGGTGGAGTCTGCATCAAAGAGGCATTTTATCCCTTCTCTGTCTTTCTCTCTTGTCCACTTTTACTCCTCCCGCTAAAGGAAGGAGAATTGCTAAAACAGTGTTGCCAAGAAGATGTTTCTTTGTCAGCACTTCTCTTAAAGTTGAGATGGGAGGCCCCCAACTAAAATCCCAGATCTGTGCATCCCCAGGAACCAGTCACTCCATAACATTAAATGCACTGGGTCATTTTCTGGCCTCTTGCATACCTGGTGATCGTAGTGATTTAATTAGGAATGCATGGATGTAAGAGGGGATAGAATCTGACCCTAGCTCGCCATAATTAAACAGTATAGATAGATATGAATAGGTGCATCTATTTCTCATTCCTTGGTGGCAGGACTCAGCCACCCTTCTACTGGTTCCACTGCAACTATGCCTCTGCTTGTTTAATTTTAGATTTGTTTCTCAGGTGCCAAATCAGTTGCCTGGGAAGAGACCCCAATGCTTCTCCCCACCTATTGATGAACCGCCTTGTTAATCAGGATCACCTGCAGTGGTACTGGCTCAAATCCACAACTCAGGAAAAGTTGTGCCTAAGGATTAGTGTCTTGACTCATCCTTGAAAGTACCAAGACCCAGGCTCAATCTGACAGGTGTGTCTAGGGCTTCCTCCTCATTGCTTGTACCCGAGAGTGCACTGTACAACAATCACAGCCCACACGAGACTTCTGAAACAGAGAGTGCACTCATTTTGGGGCACAAGTAACAGGGACGCCCCATACAGGCATTCTAAGCTGGACCAGAGGAGCAGGAGGATGCCCGGATCCTGGCATTTGCATGCCTGTTTTGGGGGGGGGGGGGGGGGATTTTGCAGGAAGAGGAAGATCCCATATGATTGTAGGAGGGAGAGTGACACACTTCTCGGGATACCCAGGACTGGGAGTCATCTTGTTATCCCCTGCCTCCTGCCAGAGGGCGTCTTTCTTGTGGTAGCTGGGTGTCAGGGAGCTGACACTACGAGCCCTTCAGCTGCTCAGGCACTTTCCTCTGGGCAATGCCAGCTGTGCCTTTGCCAGGCGGGTTAACAGTAGGTGCATCCCAGTTCCTGAGTGCCTTTGAATCATTCCCCTGTGACATCCAGCCCCTGACACTGACCACTCAGAGAAATCCCAGATCTTCTCCCCCAAGGGAGCAGTGTACCTCAGTTTACCAATTTTACCTTAAACCACCATTTCTGTATAACACACAGTACTTGTGAGCTCTTACAATAAAACAAAAGGAGATTTATTTAAGAAAAAAGAAAGATTTACCTAGAAACAAGAGAGTGGTGGAAACAAATGTTTATAATACGAAAAAAAAAAGGTCTACGCTTTCCTATTGATGAAAGCAGCCCCCCCCACCCCCCCGTGCAAAGTTCAGTGCGTTGCAGAGCTGTCTGGCTGCATAGGAACATGAGTCTTGGCAAGTTACAAGCTTTTTGTAGATACTTTTTGTGTTACTCTTTATGAATAAATATCCTGCACAACATATGTTTGGTGTAGTGAATGTGTCGGGGCTGAGGTGAAATCTGTTTGCAAAGTACAGGGCATTCTTTGGTAAGGGATCTCTGTGTCACAGAGGGGGACCCTATACACCGCTACCTCGATATAATGCCATCCGATATAACACGAATTTGGATATAACGCGGTAAAGCAGTGCTCCCGGGGGGGCGGGGCTTCGCTCTCCAGTGGATCAAAGCAAGTTCAGTATAACACGGTTTCACGTATAACGCGATAAGATTTTTTGGCTCCCGAGGACAGCGTTATATCGAGGTAGAGATGTACTTTGAAAGTTCAGATGAGTGTCAGGTTTGAACCTCTGAACGTTGAGAGCTTCCCATCACTAATTGGCAGACAGGTAATGCGCAAAGGAAGAGGATGTGCAATGTGAAGAATGGGCCATCCCAATCTGCTGGTCTGGGAGTCCAACCGCCTTCACTTCTACAGGGAAGTCTTCCCCAACCCCTCCCCCCCTTGAACCTCCCTTCATGGGATGCACTGAAAACTCCAGAGCAGGCTTGGAGAGTTTCCTGGTCTCTACATGGGAATAGCCATGGAGAAGACACTAAGGGCCAGGGCTGGGATTGTCAACAGAGCCCAAAGGAGTTAGACACCCATCTACCATTCAGCACCATTGTGTGATGGGCTCCTAAATCCCTTAGGCCGTTGAAAATCCCAGTCTTTCCCCCTTCTTCCCCTCTCTACTTATTGTTTCCGCAGTGAAATTCACTTAACCTGTTGTTTAATAACCAGTTTGGTTAACGCCCAAGTCCCATGAGAGGGAGGAAAAAAAAACTACAGCTCAGTTACAGCACATGATTCAGAAGGCCCATGCCTTGGAGAGCAGAGAAAGGTGTGACTGTAGCAACAAATGAGCTGTTGACTTGCACACCGCCCAAATAGTTGGATCTGGTGAATGATGGCATAGGCGGAGCATGTTTGCAGAAAAGTCTGGTAACTCCCTGTTTTGAACAATGCAAAGGTAGCTTGAATAACCACTAATAAATATTGTGTGGGAACTTTTCTTGACTCAGTTTCAGCTCCTCACTTGCAGGCTGCAGCAGAAAAGTAGATCTGCCAATGAACTGCATCCCAGGTGGCTATATGTGTTTTCTTTCAATAATGGCTTTTATATGGGAAAGAGGAAGCTGAGGTGAAGAACTTGAACAGGTTTGCAGATGCAGCAGGATTTAATACACGGTGAACACCAGCTGTTTTCTCTCTGTTACTTCTTATTAAGTGCCACATTCCTGTTATTTTTATGCAGGGTGAGAGAAGATGGAGCATTATTTTCGGACTGCTTGAGATGGTATTTTCATACATAAATGGAAATGACATGAGGTTATCCTAATGGTTAGAATTATGGTGATGTTTGGTTGCTGTGGGCCATATTCTGAACTCATACTGATGTAACTCAGGAGTAAATCCTTTAAAATTAGAATCTGCCCTTTTATAATTCGTTAAATGTTGCTGAAGTTGAGTGTCTGCATTGCCTTGGAAGGCTTTTCTGCATGCCTTCTTCACACCTTACCGAAGCTAAATGCCCAATGCTTTCAGTGGGAGTTCTGAATGAAAAGGACCCTTAGAAATTACAAAAGAAGACTCAATTGAGCTGTCTTATTAAAGGCTCTTTTCTTAGCTTAAAAGGTCAATGTCAGGTTAACGTTTAAAAATAAATATATTTCTTTATTTGTTTTAATAATTAAACCCTGGACTATCTGATAAACTAAAAAAACTTTTATTTTTTTAAAAATCTGATTTGCTGTCCCCATTGATTGTTTACTTTTTTGCATTTCACTGAGCCTGAATAATGAAAATAGATTAGTTAGTTTCACTTCTGTTTAAACTTACTTTCACTTCCTGGTCCTCATGCACTAGCAGAAACAACAAGGAATCCTTGTGGCACCCTAGAGAGACTAGCAGAGTGTTCCAGACACTGCAGAGGAATTTTTAAGCCATTGAAAAAAAATTGTTTTAACTGAAATGTATAGTTATAAAAATACACCATAAAATGTCTATTGAAGTTAGATTTGGTCATATCTTCTGTGTGTGTGTGTGTGTTTTTAGAATAACATGTGGGCCTAAATCAGCCTAAATAGCATCCTTTAATGTGTATGTTCTACTTCCACTGACAATATGTGTGTATCGGTTTCCTGGTTTGCATTCTTTCTAAGCCTTTATATTGCTAATTTTAAGTATAGTGCTAGTCCATATTAGAAAGGACTGCTAGATATTGGGAGAGTTCAAGTGCTAGTTTTCTGATGATCTAATGAAGTGTGATGTTATCTTCGCCTTCTGGTGAGCTGCAGTTTTAGAAGTACCTGTTGGTTGATAAAGTAGAATTTTCTTCCTTGTTAAGAAACTATTGTGGAAAATTCATCTGCTGTTTTCTCTAATGAGAGTAGAATGGATTTCCTGTCCGTTCGGAGCTTGAAGGCAAAGCAAAGAATGCTGGGAGGAAATGACCATTATTTAGTGAAGCAGACTGTGGAATTGCAGATCTGAAAAGAAAAAGAAATCACTCATTCCAGACTTAGTGGTGGTATTTTTAGGTCTTCAGTCCTTTATAGTTGGAAGACAAAGTTATTGTGCATGTAGGGTCATGTGGTGCCTTTGGCTACTTATTGAGGGACCTGCAAAAATAGCTTTCAGACGGCAGCTCCTTCCTTTCTGAAGGAAAGGATTGTGTCTCAGCGACCTGAATTCTAATTAGTACCATGTAATGGAATAAGAGAAAAGAGTATTCTGCTTTGCATACCGATTTTGTTTCAGAAGCGTAGTAAAATCTTTCAGCGGCTTGAAATGTTGTAAGGACTTGGATTGAGAAGTAGCTTCATAGCGAAAGAATTGATAAGCGAGTTTGTTTACTGTTTAAGGCTGAGATCCTGCCATGTGTTGCATGCGAGTAGGCTGTGGTGCCCGCATGGAGCTCTATTGCAGTCAGCGGGGCTCTCTGCCAGTCGCACAGTCTGCTCTCATGCAACCAATTGCTGGAGCAGGGCCTAATTTTTAAAATGGTTTTTGAAGTTTTCAGATTTTATCCATTAGTCTGTTTTAAAAAACCTGCACTATTTGACCCAGTTCCTCAGCTGGGCTTACCCAGCACACAGGGCTGGTGCTTCCATTAGGTGACCCTAGGCGGTCGCCTCGGGCGCCAGGATTCAGGGGGTGGCATTTTGTGCACTCCCCACGGGGCGCATGGGAGCTTCCGGTTCCGCTCCGTCGTGCCGCCGAAGAAGGACTTTCTGCCGACGTGCCGCAGAAAAGAGCGACAGGCAATTGAGCAGCTCACTGACTGCCGCTATCACCTGCAGCATTTCGGTGGAAAATCCTTCCTCGACAGTGCGATGGGAGTGGAACGGGAAGCTCCCGCGCGCCCCATGGGGCACGCACAAAATGCTGCCCCCCGAATTCTGCCGAGGGCGCCAGAAACCCTGGCGCCACTCCTGCCAGTGCAGCTCCATCAAATCAGGGGAGTTCTGCTGCCAATTAATACCAGCTGAGGCTCTGGGCCTGCATCTACATTTAAATCCTTGCAACCCTGTAATAGTCTGATCCCCTCCAGCTTTTCCATTGTGTTTAAATTTCAGATGTCAGGACTTCCTCTGATCCTTTCTTTTTGAGACACATTTCAAATTCATTGATCATCAAGACAGCAGAGCAGAATGGCTTTATCATTTTAGGCTAAGGAGAATAGAGTCCAATTGACAGTACTCTGTTCAGACCTATATGTTTACATTTGGTTTTGGGGAAGAAGGGGAGAATGATTTATTTACAATCCACTGCACCTCTCTTAAATTTGCAGCCATGGACTAGCTATGGATTTCTCTACACAAATAATGAGTTAGTGGCAGGCTGGGGTGTGAATCTACCCTGAACTAAGCTGCTATGGACTAACTGTCCATGTGGACCCTCCGGCTGGGCAATAACAAATTCTTAATGTGCTTTGATCTGGTGCTGTTTTAATGTGGACTAGATCAAAGTGCATTAACAAAATGTAAGTGCGCATCAGCAAGGTCCACATGGACACTTAGTCGGTGGCAGGCTAGTATGGGGTAAATTCACACCTCAGCTTGCCAAGAAATAAATGTTTGTGTAGACAAGCCCTTAAATGTCATATGCCACAGGTCTGAATCACAATTTTCAGCAACTGACATTTTCTTTTATACTGCTGCAGAGGGGCAGGTGAAGTCCGGTAATAACAGTTTTGCTGGAAGAGCAGTGATCTTAGAATACTTTCCTTGGGTTTGCACTGCCCTTTTTACACAGGTTGAGATCTGGTGGGTGTGCAGACACTGAACAGGATATGTGTCTTTGCTGTACCATTTGGGTCTCATGCTCACAGAGTTTTGTGATTGCCAAGCCATAGTTTTAAGGGAAAATAGACGATAAAAAGATCTTTTTAAAAAAAAATACAGAAACTAATAAGGATTTTCATAATGTTTCCAATGAATTAGATTCAGGACTGAAAAGGCAAGGGGAGAGATTTCTAATTTGCTCAAATTGGCGGATTACTTAGGGAAATCCGCAAATTTTGTAACTTAGAAATGAGATTGAATTTTGATTCGTATGTTTAAAGGCAGTACATAAACAAGATTATAGACTTCAAAAGCAGTCTGAGCTGCATCAGGATCATCATGGTTCCCCAGGCAGCCCATCTACTGCTATAATTACTTTCTAAAAATCACTCTGAAAGTCAGTAATCGAAAATGGGTGGTGTGCAGCCAGGCTATGAGTGCATGCATGAAACCCTCAGACTGGTGGTTTTATGGAAGGGTTTATCTTCATCTCTGGGTTCAAATCTCTCCTCCAGATGAACCTTTTCCCACAGTCTGTCAGGTGCAGATCCATACGGAGAAATGTTATATAAAGAGGAGTCAATGTGCTGAGTACCATTGCAATACAACAGGTTTATTTCGTGTGCACAATATTTTAAAATTCTGCAAAAAATTTTTGTCAGTAAATAAATGTGGGCACTCCAGCCTGGCATTGAGGAGCACAGGCCACTGGCTGCATGGAGGTGAAAGGTCATCCTGCAGCTCCTCTCTCTCCTGGGACGGACTTGGGGGTGAGGCTGCACTTTACCCTGACACACCCCGGGACCCTGCCCCGCCATGCCAGGTGCACCAGGTGTGGGTAGGTGGGCTCAGCCCGGCAGAATGCAAGTGTGGAGGAGTGTAGTGTGGAGGGATACAGGTGTAGGGTGACAGTGTTCTGTGTGGGGCAGTTTGGGTGCGGGCAGCTCAATGGGGGGTCTGGGTGTGTGGGGGGATATGGATACGCAGGGGCTTGTTGTGGGATTCTGGGTGCAGGGGCAATGGGACTCTGCAGGGGGTCCAGGTGAAGGTGGTAGTGGGGTCTGAGTGTTGGGGGATAGGGCTTGGTAGAGGGGGTCTCAGCCAGGGAAGGGTCCCGGTGCTGGAAAAGTGGGGCTTGCTGGGGTGGAGGTCTAGGTGCAGCTTGGTGGGACTATGCAGGTGCCTTATTGGATCACTTGATACCAGTGCCTCCTCATCCCCCAAGGTAAAGTAAAGAACTGAACACAAAAATCAAAGTTTCTGACTTTCGGAAGTCACCAGTCCCTCCTTTGGAGGCTTGGACAGGTCACTATCTCCAAGCCGCAGGCAGCAAAAGCTCCTGGGGAGCTCCTTCCCAGGAGCTGAGCGCACAAGTCAGCTACCTCCCCTGCCTGCCTGCCACTAAGCCGCTCTACTTTCCTTTTTAAGCTCCACCTCCACCAGGCTGGGGCCACCTGGGCCCAAAGCAGCCCCTTAACCCCTTCTTCCCTAGTGTTTGTGTACCCCAGCGTAGAGTCACAGTCCAGAGCTAGGAGAGACCCGTTGGAGCATCTGATTCAGCTTCCTGCCAGGGCAGGACTGTCGCCAGTGGTATATTTATACTGTTTGGTTAGATTCATAGATATTTAAGCCAGAAGGGATCATTGTCATCATCTAGTCTGATCTCCAGCATAATGCAGTGTGTTCAGATTTGTGTGTGTCAGACTTCCTCTTGCCCAGAGAACTCCTGTGGATAATAATTGTTTTAGCTACATCTCCACAGAACCAGCCTTTATCAAAAGACAAGGTGAAAAGATACACACTTGAAAAATACCCACATTTCCTGACTCTGCCATGAGTAAAGAGAGGAAGCTCTGCAATGCTGCTGAGGGGACAGTTAGTAGGCTCTATACTTGCAAAGAGAGCTCTCTTTGAGGACTGCAATCAGATGAGGCATATAGAACAAGGGAACACCGGTTCCTAAATCAGACCTGCCGGAAGGACTTGTGAGTATCGTATCACACTGTGCCACTCATTGACCCTTTTGAGATTCAGCCCTTTGTGAGTTCCTTTCCAGTCAAGTCCATCCTCTCAGGTGACTGACCACTCTGTGTGTGTGTGAGAGAGAGCGAGAGAGAGCGAGAGCAATAAGGAGTGGAGAACGGTGCAGTCACAGCAAGCTATAGTGTAGCGTGTTAAACTGCCAGCTAGCAGGGAGTTTATTTCCTGAACAATTATGAAAACAGCTGATCTATGACATTTTAAGAAAGGGAAAGAAGCAGGATGGGGAGAGGAAGGGAAGGAAGGCCCCAGCTACATAAATATTTACTTTAGTACAATGTCACCCCCTCCTCCTCCAATTTGCCAGGGATTAACTCTGGAGCTGTCAGGCTTCATGGAGAACAACCGAGGCTACCATGGAACAGTCCTTTCCTAGCAGGAGGTCTCTGTTTACAGGGAAAGTGTCCCGTGGTTCTCCCACCCCAGCTTCCCCACTTTTTCTCTGCTTCCCCAAGGGTCTGAAGGATCAAAGTAACGCTCTAAAGGAGCCAGCTGAGAAATAGGACAGAAGTGATGCATTGTTTCTGGTTTGGGTCAAATTGTTCTGACCAGCTCTGCTTGTAATATAGGGCAGGTTGTCCCCTACATGGAAGTATCCCAGAGGAGAGTTCATCTCATAGTGTGTCCCTGGCATTGTTCCTGTGGGGAGGGGAAGGGATGTTTATGGTTGCACCTACACACACACACCCATGAGTGCATGATGGGGTGGGAGTGTTGTGCCATGGGTTCTTTTGTGCCTCTACAGGGGTTCTTTGCCGCCATGGTTCTTTCCTAGCTCGCTGGTATTGCAGTTGTGTGATGAGGTCTACAGGATGCAAACTGACCTAGGATTGGGAGTAGAGCAATACTGGGCTAGGGAGGCCCTGCCCCATAGCAGGGGCAGGGCATGTTCCCACTGGAAGAATAGTTTTAAAGGACACTAGTAGCTTAGAGAGAGATGCTGCCTGGGTTCCCCTACCTTGTCTCTCTCCCTCCCCTCCTCAATAGGGGCAGACCCTCTGGTGAGGAGCAGTTGGAGCACGCAGAAGTAATGAGGTCACAGCTGGGACCACATCTGGGATGATTAGGCCAGTTGAAATTGTAGGACCACAGCCTGATCACTAGACCAGTTGGTCTTTGGACCATCATGCTGCAAGCTTCAATAAAGCCATGCTGCCAGAGTTATCTCTCTGGCTGATTCCCCACCCCAGCCCAGAATATTCTCAAGAAGTGGATTCCATGACATGAAGGTGAAAAGCTTCCATGTTAGTGTGGCTTCAGACAGCATGGCCATGCAGTGTCCATGGACAGCAGCCATCTTCGCCTCCCCAGTAAACCCTAAAAATGAAAGCTAGTATGAACTGCAGATTTAGTATGAATAGGTAGCTTACTAAATGGAATGCAGAGAGACCCTTGGTCAGTGCAAATATTTTCATTCAATCATGCAATTGTTCAATATAACTTAATCCTGTCTCCCATTTCCTTTATTTATTTGCTTGCTTGCCCTAGAAAAATTTTTAATTTTTCCAGCTCTATCAAAGAGAGGGCAAATTAAAGCTTTTGGTCTATAAATGCTTCTCTGTCGTTTCACTAGCCTGCATCAACCATGGTATCTGGTGCAGTGCCATGCAGACGGTGTGTACCTTTGACATAGCATCTAAACTTTTGGGCAGCATTTAAGTCTCTCCTGTGTGTACTCAGTGGGTGGAGAGAAGACTGTGGTGTATTTAGACTGAGTCCCTATTTGTCTCTGTTTGTACCCATAGCTGTGATGTCTAAACTGTATATCCACAGCATAGTGAGGTACAGGAGATCTCATTGATTTGAAATATCAGAGATTTGTGGACTTACTATAAGACCTGATACATATTGTCATTAAAAACAAAAACAAAATTCCCTTGGTGTGTCTGGACACGCTCAGTTTTCCCAAACAGACACTAAAATGTGTCTATGAAAGCTGGAAGGTTAAAATAGATCTTAGAAGTCTGTAAATGCTTGATGTGGCAACAGAGGTACCTCAGGACTAGATATTTTCTTTTTATCAGGAGCAAATTGGTTCAAGTCTGTTCCTCAAGAAATACTAACTAAAGCGTCATTTGGTGATTAAATACAAGGCATTTTGTGTTGTGGGTTGTGTCTGCTATTGGAAATTAAATCCCATCACTGTTCAGTGACACCTTTTTCTTGGAAAGAGGCCCAAGTTTAGAAGAAAAGGAAAGCACATTAGTGAAAATATGTCAAGGTCTCTTGGACGTCAGGGAAAGATTTTACAGAGCCTGTAAATCAAAGCCTTTGATCTGGATTAAATATTTTAAGATGATACAGTCATGTTAAATTTGGTCCAAAAATTGTTTTGTAAAATCAAGCATTTACCAGATCCTAAGACCAATTGAAATGCTTCCATGATTTTTAATATCAGTGGAGAACATTATTTTTACACAAAAAAGTATTTCCCTGAAATATTTGCAGTACAAACATTGCAACACTGTGCTAGAGCATTAGAACCTTACAGTAAAAACTCAGTAGAAATTAACAAAAGTGAAGGTGACTTTTTCTTATCCTATTAGAAGCCTGTGTTTGTGGATGTTTTAGATTCCCTGACTGCACAGATGCCATTCAGGAATTTTCCTAAATTACTGATATGCAGAATACTTTTGATTTTAATCCACTCTCCTCTGCCCAAGCCACTGCTGCTGTTTTATTATTAGATGTTTCAAGTACCACTCAGATTACTGTAGAAAAAAGACACTCCTTCGGAGCAAACTAAGGCCGCTATTGTGCAGATACTTAAACACATGAGTAATCCCATTGAAGACACTGTGGCCTTGTCTACACTAAAGGGAAAAGTCGATCTACGCTATGCAATTTGAGTTATGTGAATAGCATAACTCAAATTGACGTACCTTAGATTTACTTACCATGGGGTCCACGCTGTGCGATATCGATGGGAGACGCTCTCCCGTCAGCTCCCCTTACTCATCTCAATCGGGTGGAGTACAGGAGTCAACGGGTGGGTCTTCACTAGGCCCGCTAAATCGACCACTGATGTATCGATCACTGCAGCGTAGATCCTCCAGTAAGTGTATACAAACCCTTAGGCTGGTTCTCTTCTCACGCTAACATAATCTCATAGATTTCAATGGGTTTATTTCTGATTTGCACCTGTGTGAGTGAGAGTTAAGCACGTATGTAAAATGTTTGATGTATCAAGGCCCAAGGTTTTAACTTTTACGTTTGGTTTTTATTGGTAATTTGTTTTTTTAGAGTGACTATCATGGATGAGATTTTCAAAAGCTCTCAGTTTAACTCTCTTCTCACTGAAGTCATTGGATTTACCATTGACTTCAGTGGGAACAGTGAGGCCAAGTCTGAGTGCTCTTGAAAACCTCACCCCAACACATTTTACTTACGTACCCATTCCAGCAGGTTTTATAATACTACCCCGAATGGATGGTAACTTTTATAAACACTATTCTTTTTGACAACAATAAAACCAAACAAATAAAAAAAATGTTAAAATACAATACATGTTAAACCAAGGGATCTGACATTTTTTCCCCTTCTAGACTGTATGATAAAATAATCAATTTCAGATATCCTGTGTGTCTGACCTGGGATATGCATTAGCGTTTCCCCAGTAGGGTCTGTGCAGCTCCTTGTCTAGCGCTTTGCCATTGGTAGTTGAGATGCTCATCCTCATGTACAATTTATCCCTTTGAATGTGTGAATGTGTCTTTGAGGAAGGATGGTGCAGTGGTTAGAGCAGTAGCCTCTGAATCAATTCCCTGCTATGCCACAGACTTCCTGTGTGACCTTGGACAAGTTACTTAGTCTCTTTGCACCTGGGTTTCCCATCTCTAATGTGCGGATGATAGCAGCCCTCCCTCACTGGGGTGTTGTAAGGATAAATACATTAAATGGTGAGCATTCAGATACTACAGAAATGAGGGCCATATAAGTACCTAAGATGGATGGAGGGTTATTATCATTGATGCCTGTACTCACCAGTGCTCAGAAATACCCTTGATTCATATCCGTTTGCAGCTGTTCTGTGGAGCAACATGGTCTGTTGCTGAAACAAAAATGAGAAATATTTCACCTTAAATCTTTCCTTCAGAACAGAAGCAAGACAGACCCCAACAACTGTTTTGGGGGGGAGAATGAAAGATTGACAAAGATAAAACAGACCAAGATCAACTGATAAAACACACAAATCTGAGCAGCAACTTTTCCATGTGGTGCAAGGGGAGTCTGTGACAAATGGGTGTGGACCTTGGTGACACCTAAAATAAGACACTCCTGGTTGCAGATGCAACATTTATTGGCTTCTTGGAACACAGTTTTCCACTTGTCCCAAGGTTCAGACCCAGGGCAACCAGATTAAACCATGATCTTAGGGGTTCACATGTCTAAGGGACTCTTTGGCTTTGTGCAAGTGTAACGCCAACAGATGCTAGTTGGGATTGAACCTGGGACCTCTGTGCATGAGCCTCTACCACGTGAGCTAAAGCCACCTAGCTCTTAGCTAAGTCTGTAGAGCAGACTCATTTCTCTCTCTCTAAGTGTCTTGGTGCCACTAGATGGGACAGACCACCACAGCCAGGAGGTGTGCGGGTTACGCAAGTTCTGTGCCAGAGCAACATTGCCGTGGGGCTCGGTGTGCCTGCCATCTCTAGGCAGCGTCCCTCACAGCACTTCCCTTGCATTTTGTCTGTGGTCAGGCAGAATGAACAGCATGCAGTAATACGTGGAGTAACAGAGCCTCCATCTTGCAGTCCTCTCTTCTCATTAGACTCCTCCTTCAAGCTCTCTCTAGTGTTTTTTAAGTATAAGGTGTGGTTGTCCTTGCCCAGGGGGCCCGGAGGGTCATCGAGTGCTGTGGTTATCTGCTAGCGTGCCAGGTGTACCACAACTCAGAGGCAAACGCTGCAGGCATTTCGGTTCACAGTCAGTTGCCTTGTTAGGGTTCTCTCCATGCTCTCATCCGGGTGTTGTACAGGCTACTTTCCCTGTGGTGCACCCACAGTCTCTGCCCTTTACCTGTAAGATCCGGGTAGGTTCTGCTGCTACAGCCTGCTCTCATGCTGAGCTTTCTGCTCCTCACCAGTCTCTTAGGCTGCCTCCTGCTGCTGGATCCCCAGAAAGCCAACTCACCTTCCCCACTCAGCCCCCTAACCAGGAGAGGGGACTGGGGTCTGCTCCCTGCCTTCCTGCTGTTTCTCCTCACCTCAACCAGCCACCCCACAACTGCCACAGAGCCTTCCCCCTTGTTGCTGTTTCTTCTCACCCAGACCAGCTATCCTTCTGCTCAGTACTGGGGGGTTGAGATGTGGGTTCTAATCTCAGCTCAGCCATTTACTGACTGTGAGACCTGAGCAAGTCAATGCATGTCTGAGCCTTGTTTTCCCCCCCTACAAAATGAGGATAATACCACCTCACCTCACAGCAGGGTTTCTCCAGTTTAGAAATGTTCCATTCATCCCCGTCTTCAGGCCTGTCCTCCACGACCATAGGGAGGCATCCTGAATGGTCCTTGGTGTGCATGGAATGCAAAACTCATTCAGACACTTTTCTCTGCTCAAAAGGAATGTACTTTAGCTCCATGCTTCTTCACCATCTATTGTTCCTACACTATTTGTTTTAATTTTTCTGTGTTATTAATTTATCTTGGCTCCAGAACAGCTCGTGTGGTGTTCTCCTTTAGGCACACAGTCATTCCTATATGGCTGCTTTCCAAGGGTTGAAATGAAGGCCTGCTGGTTGTAGAGATTCCTTAATCAACCTGTTCACATGTTCTGCTTGACTATGTCCTTTTTGGCAGAAAAGAGGAGTTCTCTCGTGGGTTATACCATTCATCATCAAGTAGATCTCCAATTCCCTGGAAGAGAGCAGTAATCCTCAGGTTAGACTTCTTCAAGGCTACTTCTTCTGCAAAGAAATGTATGTCTTTGTTTCATTCTTTTGGTGTCAGCAGATAACAATATCACCGCTGGCAACCCTGGATAACAATCCGCCCAAACCAGTCCATACCTCTCAGTGAAAGGTTCTGCTTACCTGGTCCAACACACTCTCCTGTTTTAAAGACCTCCTCTGTGCCATACTTTCCATATGGATCAGAATGAGAGAGGGTTTCCAGCTGCAGAAGCCATCCAAAACCTGCTTTGCTTCCATTGTTAACAAGGCCCTCAGTTTTAATCTTTCATTAAGCCCTGGAGTAGGCAGAACTCTATTTGTTTCCCTCACTCTTTTTTATTTCCCCAAGCATGTAGAGTGATTTTGTTTCCCTTAGAAGCTGCTGGAGTAGAAACCTGTTGTTATCCTGTTTTAATTAAACAAATGCAGGGAATTAGACCATCCAAAATGGAGTGGCTTTCCTCTCCTTCTCCCCCGCCCCTCCTTTCTGGCTAAATGTTTTGAAGTTGGAGCAGGACCTTCTGCTGTTTAATTACTGCAGGGTTCTTGCTGCTATGGTCATTGGGGCTGCGATTGCTGCAGATGCAGCATGCTCAGTCTCCCTGGATGGAAGGAGAGCGTGGACTGAGAGAACAGGGGGTAGATTTTATGTCTTGTCAAAGATCCCTCCTTGTAGTGAAAGAATATCAGCAATGGTACTCCAAGGAGAGGAAGGCACAGTTAATCTCCCTCAGCTTGAATCATGGTGGCCAAAATAAAAGCTTTGAGTACATATATAAAGACAGTGAGTATGAAATAAGAGGTCTGTGGAGCTATACCAGATGCGGAGGACTGCAGGAGAGGCTAGAGAAGGGGAATGTTATCTAGCGTCCTGGATTAGGGCGTGCACTGTGATGTGAGATTTTAGGAATCCAGTTGATCTGCCTGACACTGCTACCGGCACTCACGTGTTATGAACCACAGGTAGTTTTGGGGATGGCTGCCCATGTTACTAATGCCCTGTACTAGCTGATCCAGGCAGCAGCTTTGACAGTCTCCTGGAGAGAGGTTGCATCTGTATACTCCCTCCAGATAAATGCTGTAATAAACGCATAATAAAAGAGCTTGAGTTATGTTGGGACTTCTTCAAGCAAAGCCAGATGTGGCTACATGGAACACCAGATGTATGGAGGAACAGGGCGGAACACTGTCCTCCCTGGACTTCAAATAGCAGCTCAGACCATAGGCTTCTCCTCCGTTGTAACCCCTTGTACTGTCTGCTTATCCAAAGCTAGTGCAATATTGATAGAGTAGGGATTAGGAACTTAAATATTAAGGGATCACTGGATTACACTGGCTTCTCTTCTAGAATATTAGAGGAGGAAGCAGTCTGGCAAAATTCTCCTTGTCCAAGCTGAGTAATTATTATTTGAGTAAATATCCTAATCCCAATTCTCAGATTGCTAAAGGGAGGCAAGTCGTTTTTGTGCGTGGTCTATTACATTTTTCAGGACTATTTTACAAAGCTGATCTAAAGACGATCGGGTAAATTTTTGAAGGTGCCTTTGTGTTATGACCCCAACTCCCAATTTTAAAAGTTCTGGTGGATCCTAAGTAATTTAGGCACTTTTGAAAATTTTACCCATTCTCTTGGCTGTGTTAATTATGAATATAATAGAAGGGATGCAGTTATTTACTAGTCTCAAGAAAATCAACATCCCACTAGTAAAATATTGTGTCTTTTTCCCTCGAATCTCCATTTTTATTGGCACACACTGATTGTAATCTCTTTGTTCCATAGAAACACAGAGCCAGACTCTGCTCTTGTTTATACCAAAGTAACTCCATTGACATCAGTCAAGTTACTCTGCATTTACACTGGGACTAGGGCTAGGTTCATCTCTCATAAACTTCTGTCTAATATGGAAATGTCGCACTCCCCATCCTATGTTCTTAACCCATTATGACATATGTAAGGGCTCAAGGAAGAATGTTCCTTCCTGCCTATCACCAAAGAAGGTTTGTGGGGTTCCCCAGAGGATTTTTAAAGGCCTCAGCAGGCGGTGGATGTATTTGCAGATTCTGCACTCATGTTGGTTCCCTCAGGGCAGTAGCCTGATTCTAGAGCACCCTGACCTATTGAGCTGACTCAGAAATGATCCTAATGAGTCACATCCAGGATTTCTAGCTATATGCAAAGTTAACCTGCAGGAGTTTGATCTCTTTATGATCTGTATGACTTCAGAAATATCTGAGAAACATTAGATCCTCCTTATGGATATTGTTTGAAATGGTTGTTACAGCCACTTCCTTTCTTCAGTACTAAAGCTGAATGTACTGGTAATTCAATTTTTAAAGGTACCAAATTCATTTGTCACAGCCTGTTGACGCACGAAAGTACATTAATAAAACTCATCAGTTAAAACTAACTAAATTAACGCGTCAGCTAAAACAAAATCAGAGAATTCTCAGAGCCACAGAAGAAATCACCTGCAAATGAGACTAATTCCCTGATCTCTCTGGGTAAATAGCACTGAGAATTTACATCCTAAATTCTAAAGGAGCACTCAAGGACAACAGGGCCATTGCAGAGAAACTAAATGAATTCTTTGCATTAGTTGACACAGCTGAGGATGAGAGGGAGATTCCCAAACCTGAGCCATTCGTTTTAGGTGACAGATCAGAGGAACTGGCTCAGATTGAGGTGTCATTAGAGGAGGTGTTTGAACAAATTGATCAATTAAACAGTAAGAAATCACCAGGATCAGATGGTATACACCAAAGAGTTATGAAGGAACTCAAATGTGAAATTGCTGAACTACTAACTGTAGTCTGTAACCTATCGTTTAAACCAGCTTCTATACCAAATGACTGGATGATTGCTAATGTGATGCCAATTTTTAAAACAAAGCTCCAGAGGTGATCCCGGCAATTATGGGCCAGTAAACCTAACTTCAGTATCAGGAAAACTAAGAGCAGAATTATCAGCCACATAGATAAACATGATTTGTTGTGGAAGAGTCAACATGATTTTTGTAAAGGGAAATCATGCTACACCAATCTACTAGAATTCTTTGAGGGGGGTCAACAAGCATGTGGACAAAGGAAATCCAGTGGATAGAGTGTACTTAGATTTTCAGAAAGCCTTTGACAAGGTCCCTCACCAAAAGCTCTTAAGCAAAGTAAGCTGTTATGGGATAAAGGGAAGGTCCTCTCATGTATCAGCAACTGGTTAAAAGACAGGAAACAAAGGGTAGGAATAAATGGTCAGTTTTCAGAATGGAGAAAGGTAAATAGTGGTGTCCCCCAAGGGTCTGTACTGGGACTAGCCCTATTCAAACATATTCATAAATGATCTGGAAAAGGGAGTAAACAGTGAGGTGGCAAAATTTGCAGATGTTACAAAACCGCTCAAGATAGGTAAGTCCAAAGCAGACTGCAAAGAGTTGCAAAGGCATCTCACAAAATGGGCTGACTGGACAACAAAATGGCAGATGAAATTTAATGTTGATAAATGAAAAGTAATGCACATTGGAAAACATAATCCCAACTATACAGATAAAATGATGGGGTCTAAATTAGCTGTTACCATTCAAGAAAGAGATGTTACAGTCATTGTGGATAGTTCTCTGAAAACATCCACTCAATGTGCAGCAGCGTCAAAAAAGCAAACAGAATGTTATGAAGCATTAAGAAAGAAATATTATTATTATTATTATTTTATTAAGAAATAATAAGACAGAAAATATCATAATGCCTCTATATAAATTCCTGGTATGCCCACATCTTGAATACTGTGTGCAAATGTGGTCATCCCATCACAAAAAGATATATTGGAATTGGAAAAAGTACCAAGAAGAGCAACTCAAATGATTAGGGGTATGAAACAGCTTCAACATGAGAAGAAGTTAATAAGACTGGGACTTTTCAGCTTGGAAAAGGATGACTAAGAGATGACAGAGGTCTATAAAATCATGACTAGTGTGGAGAAAATAAATAAGGAAGTGTTTTTACTCCTTTTTATAACACAAGAACTAGGATTCACCAAATGATATTAATAGGCAGCAGGTTTAAAACAAACAGAAGGAAGTATTTCTTCACACGATTCACAGTCAATCTGTGGAACTCATTGCCAGAGGATATTGTGAAGGCCAGGACTATAACAGGGTTCAAAAAAGAACTAGATAAATTCATGGAGGATAGGTCCATCAGTGGCTATTAGCCAGGATGGGCATGGATGGTGTCCCTAGCCTCTGTTTGCCAGAAGCTGGGAATGGGTGACAGGGGATGGATCACTTGATGTTTACCTGTTCTGTTCATTGCTTCTGGGGCACCTGGTTTGTCCGCTGTCGGAAGACAGGATGCTGGACTAGACAGACCTTTGGTCTGACCCAATATGGCCATTTTTATGTTCTTATCTATGAGATGATTAGGGACAGATCTGGCTTTAGGCACTGTGGGGCTTGATTCGAAAGAGCTGCCGCTGAAGAAAGCAGCGGGACTTTGGCAGCAGCTCAGTTGGCTGCTAGTGCCTTCTGTGGCCCACATCGGTGGAGGGTCCTTCTTCCGTGGCAGCGATTGAGCTGCCGCTGAAGACAGCAATGTGACTTCAGCGGCATCTCTATTGGCTGCCAGTGCCTTCAACTGCACATTGGTGGAGGGTCCTTAGGTACGACGCGGGGCCCTCTTAGGGGCATGGGGCCTGATTCGGGGGAATCGGGTGAATCGCCCTAAAGCCGGCCCTGGTTAGGGAACAAACATGATTTCAGTTCTAACTGTCTGTCATTTATGTGAAGGAAAAGGAAGGAATAGTAATCTGAATCAGTACTTTTTTAGGGAACTATCAAGATGTGTTGCACAAGTAAGAGCCTGACTTCCATTGAAGTCAATGGAATGACTCCCTTGGATTTCAGTAGACATTGGATCAGGTGCTTACTTGAGTAATCACATGATGCCATTATGTCATTCTCTCCCTTCTCTCTGTCTTTCGCCTCCATCTATGACCCTCCCTCATGTTATGTTGAATTTAGATGCAAAACTTTTTGGGGTAAGGACTCTGAGTCAACACTAGCATTTCTCTAGTTGGGTGTTGCTTTGGCGCCATGCTAACCAATGAGTTACACAGCATGAAGTGGTAATCAGGCCCTGAAGTGGTTACTTGGCTTGGAAGCACCTAGCACATTCCCTCGCAGTTTGAACAGTGAGGAAGTATAAGTGGAGAGGAAGTATGCGGTCTTCAGAGAGCAGGTGCCCCGTGGTTTCCGAAAATTAGGTCTCTTAAAGTGTCTCAGGTTCATCACCCAAAAAATGGACTAACCCCAAATCACTAGTCACTTTTGAAAATATGACCATTTTAACTTTGCTCTCGTTCTGACAACTCAGCCGCTTACCAAAAAAATGCTGCACTGTGCTGGCACAGGTAGAAACCAGTGAACTGTCAGGAAAATCCTTAGAATAAAGAAGTAAATGAAAACCCCAGACCTCAGCATTTTGTGCCTCTGGCCTTAGGTGATGCAGTCCATCTTGGAATATGCCTTTGGGATTGGGCAGGCAAAGAAGTACCTACAGAAGTGCCTTATCCTTTTCACCATCACCCTACTCCCTACACCCCATTAATTAGAAAAAGACATTCGCTCTCCCCCCTCCCACTTTCCAATAAATTCTCTAATCCTGCAGTGTTCCACACACAAGAAGGGACCCAGTCTTGTTTCTGTGCAGAGAAAAAAAGTGATTTTTTTTAAATTTGAAAATCATGGAAAAATGTTAGGTGGGGTTAGACTAAATTCCATTCAACTATAAATAGAGACATGGCCTCTAAGTACCTGGCCCCTGAATATCCTTTCAGTCTAAATCCTGCCCAGAAGTTGACAGTCTCAAATAATAACTATAAAGTCACTGACTAATGAATGTTACTCAGTTCCTTTGGGTGCCTGACTCAGGGGAATCATAGTTTCCAGTCATAGTTTCCACAATCCTACTGTAGAAGGCTGCTTTACTGGTTCCAGAAATGATTCTGTTTTTCTTTAGTCTTTGCAGACCTTAAAGAAACACTGAGTGGCCTCGTGTTCTACTACGTCCTGAAAGCTAAGGGGCACACAGTCTCTTTAGCTGCAATGTGGCTACCTCTGGCTCTTCAGAAACACCTTGTTTATCTTTGATGCTGGTTGAAGTGTTATTTTCCAGCTTGCTTTTCCTTCCCTCCCTGAGCCTTTTCCTTGCCCGTTTTCCAGGCAGCACTAAAAATGGAATATGATTTTCAAACAGAAGCCATTCTCCTTGGGCTTCAGTAATGATGGGTCTGAGCATCCCTGGACTTTTGAGGGGAGGGATTTGAAATCTCAGTCTGAACCTGAATCTTGCCAGTAGACTTAACTGAAATCCTGGAAATGACCAGCCTCCAACTTGGGAGCATTTGTAATCTGGCTCTGAATGTTGTGTTGGGCCCAGGAGAAAAATATGGTGGAAAAAGGGTCCAGCAGTGAGGACACTAGCTTGGTACCTGAAAGATCTGGGTTCAATTCCCTGTGCTGCTACAGACTGACTGTGTCAAGTCACTTAACCTCCCTGTGCCTCAGTTCCCCATCTGTAAATGGAGGTAATAGCCCTGTCTCACAGGGCTGTTGTGAGAAAAAGTACAACAACAATTGTGAGGTGCTCGGACACTGTGGTGATGAGGAGCTGTATAAGTATCATAGGTAAAAGGGACTCTTTTTCATTATGAAAGTGTTGGATGGGGTTTTAATAGCAGCATGGATTCTCCCTCCATACCACGCCCCCAAAATAAAAAAGCTTGATATAACAGGATAGCATCTTGCTATCAGGTGCTTGAAACTCCCCTTCCCCTTCTGCCCTTCAAAGTGAAATGTAATTACTGCTGCTTCATAGCAGCAAGTGGGTTCATTTAGCTCCAGGCTAGGCATAAAATGGGCTGCAGCAATGACCTGTCCATACGTTAATTAGGAGCTTCTCGAAAATAATCTGCCTGTCACTGATACAAGTGACACTTCCTGGGTAGAATACTCTTTCCTCAATGCAAAATATCCATTGATTTCTCACTCTTCCCCCACTTACCCTCCTGCTCTGGGCGCTCAGGATCCACCCAGCTTCGACCTTCCTGTGCTGCCCGGAGACTTCTCGAGGTGGGTCCCAAACTAGCAGCTCTCACAGCAGATGCATCAGTGGCACAGGCCTGTCGCACTGCAGCCCTGGGCTGCCTGATGGTTGGTTGATGGTTCTCTTAAAGAAGTGGGCGGTGGAGGAATGGTTCCCCTTGGGGTGTAGGTGTCTCCTGTAGTGCTGTTGGAGGAGCAGGTCTCCCTTATCTGGTTGGTGCAGGAATAAAGCTTCAAGATCCTTCCCAGGGCCAGCTCTTTAGACTCAAAGCTGGGGCTGAGCTAGCAGGCCCAGGCAGGAAGAGAAGCAGACGGCAGAGCCTACAGGGCATCTTCTCAGTGCAGCAACAGCAGCTCAGCACTGCCTCCCTTCTCCTCATGCACCGCTAGAGTGGCTGGTGGGGGTGCTGTTGAGGGGAACCACAGGGTACATCGCCCCCAGGCATACCCATACAAGAAGGGGATTCCCATGACACCAGCTGCTGCAGTCACAACAGTTGGAACTAGGCTATGTGGCAATAATGCAAACATTTCTTTTTTCACTGATGCAGCCCATCTATACTGGGGCATTGTATAGTGGTAGCTACACCAGAGCAAACCCCGACTGTCTGAACCCTACCCCAAACACACTAAAAAGAGCTTTTTGTCCTTGGTCTGTCACTCCCAGGGTACGCATCACTCAAAATCACTGCTTTGCCCAGGTATCTAATGAGACCCAACATCCAGCTGAAGTCACCTTGTCTGGGATTCTCTGTTCATACAACAGGTTGCTGAAGGCCACCACCTCGATCTGGCAGTGAATTGGTGAGAACCTGTTCTACCCACATACCTGGTAAAGCTCCTGGGGGGCACTGATAAAGCTGACCCCTTTCAGACTCCAGATATTTTCTATCAGTAGAATTAGGAGCTTTACTCCTCTGCCGCCCTTGCTGTAATGACTCTAGGGTGATAGGCACGGAAGTTTCAGCTAATTAAGAGACTGAGGAGCCTAAATTGCACTTTCAAATCAAATCAGGACTGTGAAGTTACACAACATGCTGCAATGGTTAAGTGAAGTCTGAGCCCTTTGTGAAGGTGGGGGACTACAGCCTCCATCCACTGCTTGATCCAGCACAGACCCAGGAACGTTTTTGGCACTGGGTGTAGTGGGGAGCTGTTCTTTCGTTGTGTCTCTCTCAGAATTAGGTGACTGTTTTCCTGTGACAAGGAAATGCAGGAGGAGAGTGACTGAACAAAGAACTGGTAGGTGGACACAGAGGCAGCATGGAACTTGTATATGAATGGGGAGACATTTCACTGTAATTAGCAAAGTTCATACTATGGGTCAAGTTTTTCTTTTTGGTGTTTCTCTACGTCTGTTAGTCTCTCTTGCCTTTTATATTGTGAGGTCTTCAGAGCAGGGACTCTGTGTGTACAGTTCCTAGCACAAAGGGGCATCCACCCTGGTGGGGGTCTTCAGATGCTACCAGAATAGAATACAAATATAAATAATAATAACCAGACATAGGGCTACATTTTGTCTGTGGGTGCACTCATCGAACCCCACTGAATTCAGTGATGTTGGAGGGGTGTAACTGAAGGCAGAGTTAGATTCACTGTGTTTTGCTGACTATAGTAACAAAGTCATTCTGTCATTGTTTTCCCCCTTTAAATAGTCAGGATCTGGACTCTGAAAAAAGGTATGTACATTACATGCCCATTGCAAGAGGGTGACTTTGGGGACCTTGTGCTTCCGCTGAAATTGCTGGCATAGCTCTCACTGATTTCATGGATGCAGGATTAGGTACTGTACATGGACATCACCGACCACTGAAGTACATCCCTCTCTGGGATGTAACATAGAAGATTTTGTGCAGCACGCAGCAACGCAACACTACAGTTCATGACCAGGAGTAGAGAACAATATCGGATCCAATTCACTATATCAAATCCAATTCAAATTGCAAGGGGATTTCCTTTTTCCCTGTATAGGCAAAATATGATTAATTTCCCAAATGTAAAATTGTTCAAGACACGCATGCTCATAAATTATGGAACAAGAGATCCCAAGAGAAAGAGAAAGCTGCATTTGAGCCCAACAACACTTCCCAAAGTAACAATGAGAGGATAATTTTATTAACAGCCTTTCTTGTTGTTTGGTGTACGATTGACATCGAGCGTAAGCTTCTGTGCTTCCAGGTTGGGACCACTATCTGGTGAGGGCTGCCTTTATGTTTTTGGACATAAAAAATAATCCCATCAATCACAGGCCTGATAACAAACTAGGCTAAGTGACGCTATGATAATCAGAGGCGACATGTAGGGGGGGCATGTAGGGTCACGTAACCCCCTTCTGCCAGGGTGGGAGTCGGACTGAGCGTGGTTGAAGGGGACATGCCTGGGAAGGCACTGACACCTAGTACTCCCACTGAGCCCCACGAGGAGGCGCCCAGAGCAGGGAATAGAGACAGGACTGGCAGCATAGCTCTGCCAGAAGGGGTGCCAGAAAGACCTCCGAGTTCTGTCCCTTCATCACCCACAGTGGCACTTACCAATGCTCGGCAGTAGGTGTCTGGAGCCCACTCCAGCCCTCACTCTGCCCGCCATGGGGAGGCGATCGGAGAAGTAAGTGGGCAAGGAGCTGTGAGTGGAGTGGGGGCAAGTTGGTGCCGGCTTGGAGCAGATGGGAGAGGTGTAGGGGGAGTGGGAAAAGGTCCAGAGGCAAAGCGTGGGGCTGTCATGTCCTGCCCCACTTTAAATTGTGTCCCGCACCACCATCAAGAGTTGTAGGTCGTCTCTGACAATAATATAATACATAATAATAACTCGTATCTCTTTTTAGTATAATATTGTCAATACTGACCTGAACATTTTCTTGAATTATAACAACGGAATGCATGGATGAGGGCGAGTCTGTGTCTCCAAGCGTAATTGTTCTGCGTGGCCCTGGAGGTGATGGCAAACGTCCACTAGTGGGGTTCTACCTGAAGACTACAAGTCTATGGCCTTGACCACCCCTGAGAGTTATGTGAGGTCCCTGGTGTTAGGACTTTGTAAACTACGGCCAACCCTGCATGGCACAGCACGCCAGGACACAAAGACAAACAGCATTTGGGGAGCTGCTTTTCCTGTGTGGTGATGCTGGGAGAGAAGGCTTGGCTTGTTTGGATGTGTATTTTGTTAGCAGCCTGTCCAGTTTGGCTGCTCTGTGCCCTGCATCGGTGCTTCAGATGTAATTAATCAAGATACTCAAGGGGAATTATTAACTTACCGTCCTAATTCTGATATTTGGTCCTCTTAATTTCAGTGAGATTTTTCTTTTAATTTTAGGAACAAAGATTTTTTTTTTTTATCACACTGGCAGCAGCAACCCTTATAAAAACCCCAAATGTTAACAAAAACGCATCTGTTTCCAGTCCTTTTCTTTTTTTCCCTCCTCAGGCAGTGAAAAGGACGTATTAAACGTGAAAGGAAGATGAAAGAGTCTATAGGTCGAGAGTCCCCCTGTCACCTTTGCTCAAGGCCCTTTTCCTTTTGACGGGGGAGTAATTGGTTAGAATGCTGATCCCTGAATGAGCCTTTTTATTCTTTGATTTCCAGTGGGAAAGGCTGTTGAAATGTGACAGTGCAATTTGGGGTGGACTTATTTGGTATAACATTGGCACTTTGTTAAGCATGTATAGCTCCTACTCTGTCAGCAAAGTGGTTCTATCAGAGATGGCAAACTTTAACAATCTGGAAAACAGTCGGGATGCTCAGGGCAGGAGAGGACAGCAGTGGTTCCTGCTAACAGCAGCACTTCAGAAGATTAAAAGAGACTCACATCTGAAGGGCGCTATCTCTTAGGGCTTGTCAATATGAATACTTAGTTCCTGGCAGGCTGGTGTGTAAATCCACCCCACATAAGTGTGCTGTTGTCATAAGTGTATTTCCCCATCTGGTTTGGGTACCAGAACCACTGGAGATGCCCATGCACTGGTAGCTGAGTGGATTATACCCATCTGTAGCATGTTTTGGATCTCCCATTCTATAGCAGCTTGGGCATGAGGAGACACCCGGTAGGGTGGGTTTCTAATTGGGTGAGCATTACCTGTGTCAATGGAGTGGTATGCCTGTTCAGTCCGTCCTGGGGTGGCTGAGAACAGTGGGGTGAAGCTAGTGCACAGCTCCTTGATCTGTTGCCACTGCAGACGTTCCAGGGTTGTGGAGAGGTTCACCTCTTCCATGCCACTGTCACTTTTTCCTTTGTAGTAGACACTTTCAGGCCACTCAGCATCATCTCCTCCCTGGGCTGTAAACTGACAAACCTGTAAGTCTCTGGAATAAAAGGGCTTGAGAGAATTAACATGGTACACTTTTCACTTTAGGGAGGAATTGGAAAATGCTATGAGGTAGTTAACAGCTCTCAGGCACTCTTGGACC